>NC_056734.1:35687280-35899780 GCF_019279795.1 Protopterus annectens | reverse complement strand
CTTGCAAAGTGTATAGGCTGTGGTGTGCAGGGTCCTGTGTTTAAGACCTCCAATATCTGTTTATTTTGTTGCTAGGCAGAACAAGAACTGTTAGATACAGAGTGGTTAATGCTGTTTTGAGTAGCTTTGAGTGTGTTTGTGTAGGTTTGCATGATTGTAAGTGGTGCTAATGTACGGTTAAACAAATAGGCACTTATACCATGTAGGCTTCCCTTACCAGTGCTCAGATCTGCTTAGCATTTACATTTAAGCAATGCTTAATAGTAACCAGTGATCACATTCTAGTCTGATAAAATAGCAGGGTAATGACATCTTTAGTAAGTGTACTTAATTCCCTGTACATAACATTGTACATAACATGCTTCTTGTGCTGTCATTACAGTAGCAAGGGGTGTGAGTATACTGTATGGGACACCTGGGTATACATGAGTAGTACCACAATCTTTTCTCTTTGAATTTATTTCATACATGGGTGGTATCTCAGGTTATATACAGTCACACTTGCATGTTACACCAGCTACAGCACACTGATTGACAGAAACAGTTTAACACATATTGTATCACTACGTTAGTACTTTTAATAGTGCTTTTTCAAGTAAGAGTGGATTGCAGATTGTAGTACGGGAACCATACACCCTTGCATGCAAAGCTGGTCTCTGAGTACTGAGTATCTTGTTCTTGGTGTTCGAGCTGTATATTTATATGTATATCCTATTGGATATTGATTTGATATGTTGATATTAAGTGTAGACTACTATGTTGTTTGGACATGTCATTGAGGACTGCTGTCATGTAGTAATGGCATGCCTTTCAGTTTCAGACATGATCTTTCAAAACATTCATCCTAATAAATAACCTGCTGGATATCTACTTTCTGCCTGTCCTGTGCACAGATGTGCAGATGTCAGGTATTGCTATGGCCATACCAATATGTAGGTGCCCACATTGTGTTGTGTTGCAGCCTGGACACTGCTGCTAGTTCTGACACTTGGGACATTCCATAATGTGGGCTTTGCCCCATTTCCTTGCCTGTGTGAGACAAATTACAGAGGTGGTGGCCTGCATATTCACATACAGTGGGTGGCAATACATCACAGGACAGGACATGTGGAGATAGCCAACCAACATGGGGACATATATCCAGATTTGTAAACAGATTCTATGTCATCAGTGCTGCTATACACATGGTGGATTGATAGATTGACAAGGTTTGTGTGGACATGCATTTTGTGTGTGATGCCACGACTCACAGCGATATGTCTCTGACATACCTCTCCACTGGTACGCTGTCCATAGACTGGCCACGTGTCTGCCTGTCATGTTTTGTGTGTTCACCAGACAGTTGGTGTCCTTGGTAAAGCAATTGTGGACTCTGAGGAATGGAGTTAGTACATACTCACATCTATTGGTATTAATGACGTCATATTCCTCATAAGGGATGTTACAACAAACCCAGAGACATCTGCAACTGTCTCAATGTATGACAGCTGTATGTCCAATATACCCTTGTGTTTGTGCCTCTGTTCCCACCTAGTGATAAAGGGGTTGATGCTGAGTTTAGTGAGTGGGGGATGTTATCAAAGGCTTTGGGCGGATCAATGTATGCTGTATGTGTCACCTTGCCTTCATCCACAGCTCAGGTGACTGATGCCAAGAAGTTGACCAGGATGAATGAGGAGGTATGACCTACCCTTCACAAAGGTAAACTGTGTGGGATCCTGAGTCTGCAGATTCCCATAGCCCTGTTTATTAGGTGCATGATGATGCATTCCATAGCTTTGCATAACAAACTTGTCAGGCAGCTGGGGTGGTATTTCCTAGGGTCTGTAGTTACACCTCATTTGTGGAGAGGGGTGACTGTAGCAGTGCGCAATTCAGTAGGGACAAAGCCTGAGGTGAGGCTGTGCTTAAACAGGCCACACAGGTAAGGTGCCTTGTCACTCTGTAGTTCATGTAGTACACAGCCAGGGAAAGTGTCAGGTCCCATAGAAACTGTATTCTTGGCCTTGGACAGTGGTGTTTCAACCTGTACTGCAGTAATAATGGGTCCCTGGTGGTGTACAGGTATTGTGATTGGTCCTTTGGATGGGGAGGGTGAGGGGTAATGTTTGCACTCAAGATGCCAGCCAGTATATGGCATTATTTGTTGGCTCAGCCTGGGAGGTACCACTGTCTAGTAGCTCAGAACAAATCTTGGTATTTCCATGGAGATTCTTTACATAACTGTATGAGGCCTTGTGGTTATCTTTAATGTGTGCTCCAATTCTGTTCTCACAGTTAACCTTGCAGTATTTGGGAGGGATCTCAACTATTCATTGAGGCTGATAAGAGTTTATTTCTTGTCTTGGGACTTCACCTTATTCAATATCGGTTTCCTCCTTCTGTTGTACAGTTTTTTTATGGCAGGGGACCACCAGATTACCTTCCTTTTTTTGAAGGTAATGGTCTGGGTTGTATTGATTAAGGTGGTAGCCCTGCATTTGTGTTCGTGTTCATAGTGCATTTTTGATTGATTCAGCTGTCATGCAACTAGTCTCCATTTGCATGGCTGCTATGAGGTTAGTCACCTCTGATTTTATGAGGCCATAGTTAGCTTTGGGAAGGCATTTCATGGTGGTTAACTCTGCTGGGGGGGGGGGGTAGGAGGGCTGTGGATTTCCAAAGGTAATTAATTTTTGTTCAGATATAACAAGGGAGGAGTTGACTATTGGTGTAGAGCAACAGTTGCTGATAGCAGAAAGGACCAGGTCGATGTGATGGGCCTGTGCATCGGTACATGAGTAGCTTTCCCAGTTAATGGCGGAGAAGTTGAAGTCAACCACTATGACAGCACTAGGTTAGAAACAAATATTCTCCAGAGTGTTTATGGACATGGAGTGTGAGTCTTGGGACATGGATGCAAACCTATAGCAGGGTACAACCTGAGCCACTGTCTTACCCAATGTCAGCTATGCCTGCAGGATCTGTAATGCATAATGTTGATCTACCATTCTGGAGGTGTATGCATCCTTTATGAATATGAAAATACCACCACCTTTGGAGCTTCAGTCCATATTCTGCAGCCAAAAGTTGTGGAATTAATTATAGGCTGGTACTGCAGGGGTGCTTCCTGTTGCCTTTAACCAGGTCTCTGTTGCAGCACAAATGTTATTTTTCCAAATTTTAAGAAATACTTCCAGTGAGAGAATTTCCAGAATTAGACTTCCAATATGCAGCAGCATGACACTTTGATTGCATGTCTTTGTAGCTGTCATATATTTCTGTATATTTATGTATACATATATATATATATATATATATATATATATATATATATATATATATATGTATGTATTTATTCACCTTTCTATATACATGTATGTATGCGTATATATGGATATGAATCTGGATATATCTCCATCTCTCTCTCTCTCTCTCTCTATATATATATATATATATATGTATGTATGTATTATGTATAGATTTGTCCACATATAAGCATCTCCATACATATATACATGTATATATAGACTACCTGACTGATTCTACAGACTCCTTTCCCTGCTGTTGGAGACTGTACTAACTGTTATGTTAGGAATGCCATCACTATTTTGCAGGGCTCAGATGGTGTAATGGTACATTGCTTTGACCATAGTTTACAAGGCCCTGGGTCCAGGACTTGACAGCCATTATTATTTTGTTGCAAGGCAGAGCAGTTCTGCTGTGGAGGAAGGGATAAGGGCAATAATTACAAGAGGTCCCTAGTTTGGGCCCTCCACCCCCTATTTACACAGCCTGTCTGACTGCAGTGCAGATATATATATATATATATATATATATATATATATATATATATATATATGTGTGTGTGTGTGTGTGTGTGTGTGTGTGTGTGTGTGTGTGTGTATATACATACATACACATATATAAACACATTTTCCCTACTGTTGAATGACTGTGCTGCATGATGTGCATGAAAAAACATCTGACATATCTGTAGCACAAATGGCTTAGTAGTAAATTGCTGTGGCCATGGTCTGCAGGGTCCTGGGTTCAAGACTTGCAAGTGCTGATGATTTTGTTGCTGGGCAGAACAAGGGCTGTTGGACGCAGACTGATTAATGCACTTTTAAGGAGTTGTAAGTGAGATTGTGAGGCGGTAATCAATGTTTATTTCCAGTTAAATATTCTTACACACAGCCTTAAAACTGCTTAATCCTAGTAGGCATTGCTTAGCTCCATGCAAACAGGCTTAATCCTGCTTACTACTGTTTAAAACAGCTTACTCCCGCTTACCACCATGCTAATTTGTTTAATAGAAAAGAAAAAAGTTGTGTTAGGAAAGTGGTGAAAAATGGTGCATGCAGGGGGAAAGACAATAGGGAAAGTAGCTAGGGATGTACAGGACAGGAGTAGGGAAGGTCCATAGCTTTTCATTTCTTCTACAGCAACAGCTGTGCATATATATATTGAATTTGGAGGTATATTTAGACACTCAAACCCTTGAGATGGAGATGAGGACAACAATAATGTGTTGTGAAGCCAATTAGACCAGATTACATGTGTCCAGTGGACACGTGTGCAAAATGGACATCTATGTATGGAGCGAGATATAAATATATTTTTTTGGGAACAGATTGCCCCTTTTTTTTAAGGTGAGAGTCGGATGTTGGGGAAGGATAGTAGGTATATTTGGTGAGGTAGTTTGGGTAGGTAGACAGAAAAGGCAGACAAGACATCATACAGGGGAGGTATATGACACATGTGGGGGCTTAAACACCTTGGAATGGGAGGGGTGTTTGGAAATCAGAAGCCCATGAGGCCCCAAATGGAAACAGTGGGACTGGGCTCATCACCTATAGTCAGCCACCTCTGCACCTTCACAGCCTTGAAGCTGGCTGTGCTGGGGGCTTAGCAGGAGGGGCAGGCTGACCATCTAATTGCATCATGCAACCCTCAAGCTGGTGTAGCAGATATCCAATTTCCTTTCAGAGCTCACTATACACCAATCCCTGGACCTGGCTTCGGGTGATGGTATCCTGTCCATGATCGCTCCCGGGGGGGGGGAGCCCTATCCCCTGAGGTGGTTTCACCTGAAGGTGGTGCAGGACCAGCAGATGAGGAGATCCAGGGTGGGTCCCAGACCTGCTGGGGCCCGGTGCCATGGCCAGATGAGGTGGGAGAGGTGCTATGGTGTTGCAATTTTAGAACATATGTGGGTTAGTAATAGTCAACACAATCCAGGATTAGTTATAACAACATGCATAGATATTCTCATTAACCCAAAATAACAGATTTAAAAAGCTGCATTACAAACAGAACATATGCATATATGAAACCACAGTGGCCATTACAATGGCATACAGGTTACATTGATAGCAACAGGCCATCAGTGATAGTATTGCAACATGGAACATTAATAGAAACACTTTTCAATATTTGTTGAACAATAGGACATATGTCCCAACAGTAGGCTTGGTGTAAAACATACCCATTGATTTGTGTGTTTATATTATTGTTGCAGATATGGTGGGGGGTGGGGGAGAGATGTCAATTAACAACTTGTATATTCTTGCAGTACTCACATCTTTAATGATCATTGCTCTAATCATTACTCTGCAGGTATTATCACAATAACCTACGGCCTTGGTTTGGGCAGTGGTATGTCTGTACACAGCATATAATTCAACCTTCTTATAGCTACTTTCTACTTCTTTTACCTGGAAGCCCTGTGGGGAGAATGTTTTTTAACACTACCTGTTTCTACACATATTCAAAAAATCCTAGTTGAAATTATGCACACCTCTTACTACCACTCCCAAGATTTGAACCATAGCTGTGTCTGCTAAAAATACAGCAATTTGTGTTTCATCAAAGTGAGCTATTGAAAAACTGTCGTTCCTTCTTCAATGTTTTCTAAGTCTCTCTTGGTTGTGCAATCTGACCCTGTAATTACAATATTCTTATACAGACATTCCTAGATGGTTATAATATTGAACCGTTATGTTCGAAACCCAACAAAACCGAAAGCACAGAAAAGCGATTTCTTTCCCCAGGGAAAAAATGCTGTTCTGTGACAAAAAAAAAAAAAAAAAAACTTAAACCTAAACTGAAGTGGGGGGCTTCACACCCCAATGTGGGGGGCTGTGCCCCCACACCCCTCTACTTAAATATACCCACTCCGAGATCGCACCACAGTGGAGGAAATAGCAAAGCCCAAAAAATGGCCCACCATTTTTTTTCCCTGGGAAAAAAAGTCAATATGCCATGGCTTCGCAATTTTCCACTTTTGGACTTTAGGGTTCGATATTACAACATTCAAACTTATTTTAGTTTGATGTTGTAATATAGACCCTGGTTAACACAACATTACTAGTCAGATATCAGATCTTGGTGAATGCAACATTTCAAGCCTTACAATACCAGAGTAAACACAGCCATTCCAGAATTTAGAACTTTACTGCCAGGCAGATACAGTTTTATTTAAATATTACCTATGTGGGACTATTACTGTCATATTGTCTGCTTTATTCAGTACAAACCATAAACATTTTATATACTGCCAGGTGAAATTCTACTCCTTTATATTTATTTGGTATGACTACTACAAGCAGGATTGTTACTCACCAGCCTCGTGACGCAGCCTTTGCAACCTACTGGCATGGACTTCTTGGTTCGCAGCCTGCTCAGCTGAAGCTGTAATGAAAATAGAGAAGCATTTAGGCATACCTAACCATTACATACACAGGGTGAACTTTGGTAAACTGTTATTGCTATGAATACTTACACACTGCTGGAACAACACCCTTCTGTCTTGCTTCTTGAACCCACTGTTCCAAGAGCTCCCTATTCCTCCATTTCAAGTTGGCATAGTGGTATGGGACCTGCTCACCAGTCCGAGGGGTACCAGTGGAACTGGTGAGATCATGGGTGAGACTTTCACAGGCTTCTGTTTTGTATTGGGGCCCTGGTACTGGTCCTGTAGCAGTCTCACGTTATGTTTTTTTAACCAGGAGTCCTACCTTGACCTTGGACTTCTGTATGCCCCAGCACTGCACACAAAAGTGCATGCCCTCTCCAACAGCTGCCATACTGCCTATAGTGGGAAGCTACAACCAGTTATGAGCTGTATTCCTGCCTGTGGGGTTTAAATATGGTGATTTCCTACCATTTACTGTGATTGGACGGTTTTGAATATGCTGAGCTAAGCTAAGCTATGGGCAAGCCAGCTTAGCTAAAGTTGTCAGTGCTTAAAGGGGCAAGTTCAGCACTGCTTACCAATGGGCAAATCCACTTAGCTGGGCTACTCATTGCTTAGCATTCATAGCTGCACAATGTTTACACCCAGTCTGCATAGCTGTGCAATGCTTAGCATTGCTTAGGTTTTATTTTATTGGACTACCACCTGTATGGGATTGATTCATCATTCATTATATATTATACATTTGTTTACCTTCCCTGACATCTCCCAATGTGCTGTAATTACATTTATTCTTGTAAAAATGAAAAAGCAGCAAACCAAAGTCCAGGAAGGAATCGGACCACACAACATATAAGCTTTTGTTCGTTTAATAAAACACCATGAACTTCAACAGAATGAATACAAAAACTTGAAACCACCCTTTAAATACTTGTCATGTGCAAAAATCATCCAATGACAAAATGCTTGAAATAAATTATTTAGATAGCCACTGTGATGTCATGAAAATTTAAAACTACACTACAAAAAATGTTAACATTGCATATGTATAAAAACATGAAAATGTATGTATATAATAAGCAATGATAACAAACTACTAAACAGTGTTTCATCAAATAAAGCCGATTTTGTGAACAGCTTGGCTCACTACATCAAAGCCTTTGTAACTGAAGAAAACACTTGATGTTAATAGTTTCATTTAGTCCTGGAGGGTAGTCTGATCTTAAAGATATCTGCCATTTACTTTCCCTACATTCTAATAAGGCTTTAAAATTACCCACCAAAGGACCACAAACTACTTTGACTAAAACAAAGAATGTAAATTTCTTAAAATTGTTACATAATAAAACATGCCGTGCCAGTGCATTATTGCTGTCTTTGTTTCTCACTGCCAACACATGTTCATAAATCCTTCTAATTATTGACCTGATGGTCTTGCCAACATAAAAACTGGTACAAGAATTACATACTGTGAGATAAACAATGCCCACAGAATCACATATAAACCTGTCCTTTGCCCAAATAACTTTCTTGAAATGTTTCAACTCAACAGAACCTGAATTGGCTATGTATCCACATTGTCTGCAATGACCACAAACTAAAGTCCCAACAGGGACTTTGATCCCATTGTGTGATGTCTTAGAAGTATTTACAAGTATACTTCATATGTTACATATCTATCATGCCATTTTAACTGAGTTAAGCATAGCTAAGCAACGGGCACACCCGTGCAGCTACACTTAAAATTTATTGCATATGTGAAACAAATTGTTGCGTTTTAAACTTTGTACTCTTCAGATATCCATGCTAATGCTAAACATGTTATTCTATCAACTTTCTCAGTTTGTAGGGACAATTTTCCTTTATGGCTTTGTCCAGATTTCTTACTCTGATGGGTTGGGAGGTGTAACGAGCGATCTCGCTCTATTTAAATTGCTGTACAGCAATTCTGGTGTGCAGGGGGCATGTGTATCATGAGAGCACTGCTCTCAGGCACCCCTCCTGCACTCGTACACAGAACCATGTCCGTATTACAGCATGGCAGCACACCTTCATGAATATACATGGCAGGCTGCCGTGATGCACAGGAACAGTCCCTTTCATGCAGGAATAAACTATCCCTGCATGGAAGTTTACTGAATCTGGGGGTAAATCCTTCACTTTACAGGTAATCCATAACCTCAGTTTCTATTTTTTTAACTTCTCCATTACTAATCCTCATTTCTAATTTTTCTCTTTTTTTCTTATTTTTTGTATTGCAAAATTTTCCATATCCAGATGTCTCTGCCTATATTTCTTTACAGATATCTTTGGTAATGCTCTTTTTTTGTATTGATTAATTTGGCTTTCTCCTTTGTATAAATATTGCAAGGTATTGGGTCTCTTTTTCTTTCCCATGCTCATGTTTCTTATTTATACCTTTCAAAAATCTCTAGGTTTTGTTCTTTATATTTTTGCACTTCTTCAGCCACTTATCTTTCCAAACAGCCCAAGGTTTCTTGGTCTATAGAATGTTTTTATAAATCTGTTGTATTAATAAACACATATTTTTATTTGAAGCTTCTGACAGTTTTTCTCACGGAAGTATTTTCTTTTATCCAATTTCTCACTTAATCTTTATGAATATCTTGTGTATGGAAATTCTGGACTTCTTGTATAATTGTAACAATACATCATTCCTTTCTTATCCTCAGCAGTCCACTCTATCATTTTAGCGCTCTTTTTTGGCTTATCAGCTTCTGTGACTTTTATGGACTACTACTTCTGGGTGGCCATCCTCCCCCTGAGCCTGGCCTAATCTGATTGTAGGAATGCTTCCCTGTCTTGAGGATTCTACAATGTCATTTTTTCCAGTCCTGGCACCAGTGCACCTATCAGAATTGGGCACCTTTTTAACCTGTGTCTTGTGTGCCCAACTATCTTTTTTATTTTTTAACTTCTGTCCATGATGTATGCCATGTAAAATACCATTTATATATGAGTGTCGTCTTGGTGAGATTTTGTGAAAAATAGGGTCCACCTCTTCAAGGTACTCAGCAAGACTTGAGGGTGAATTCAATTCCAGCAATACTACTCTAGTGTGCTTGCTGATTTGCTTCCAGTTTATAAACGAAATATAATGTCTGTGTTGTGTTTGTTGGGGGTGTTGTTGGGGTATGATTTTGTGTGTGTGTGTGTGTGTGTGTGTGTGTGTGTGTGTGTGTGTGTGTGTGCATGTGTGTGCGTGTGTGTGTGTGTGTGTGTGTGTGTGTGTGTGTGTGTGTGTGTGTGTGTGTGTGTGTGTGTACTTGCAGTGATGCAGGTTCAAAGCCACACAGGATGCATCAACCATTAAGCATTTAAGAGTCAGGGTGCTCTGTTCTGTAGTCTGCAGTGCAGCATTGATCTGCTGTATTATGATGTCTGTACCAGTTGACTGAGACAAGTGGATGTGCTTGACATGCATTCTGCAGTAACAACACTAGGTTCATCAATTTTTACTCTATTGCCTACAATCCTATTCACCTGATTCATCAGTGTAAGTGGAAATTGGACGTGTTCTATCCTGACTGTAATTAGAGTACCACTAAAAACACATTTTTATGCTCGGATGAATGAAGCTTCTCACACAGATAATTCCCCCTGCTCTTAGCTCAGCTGAACTTCAGGGTTGCTCCTCCAGTCACATCACATCATCACAGAAGCTCACCTGACAATGACATTTCTGGAGTCAAGGAAAAAAAGGAAAGGTAGACAGACATATTTCCATTTTTTTTCATTAAAACTAAACTAAAGCAAGTAAGTAACTATGTTCTAATGTATTCCACAACTGGACTGCATTTACAACTCTAGCTATTATCTACAAATCATGGCATGCATGGAATGGCATTATTTGTGTGAAATCATGGAATACTGTACATAGGGTAACTTTCCCTTTTTTCAGAATAAAGTTGTATTGCAGCTGGTATATTCAGGTTAGTGGGGTATGCGAGATGCAGTTTTCAACATGAAGGTGTGTGGGGGGTTTCCATCTGCAAAAAGTACTTGTCTTAGTTAAATAGCCTTAAATTGATAATTCTGTACTTCAATATCTTTTAAATGATTGGGCTTGATATCTATATCTATATATCTATATCTATATTTCTCTCTCTCACTCTTTCTCTCTCTATACATACAAAATATATATGTTTGCATGTGTGCTCGCATGTGTGTATGTGTGTAGGTAGATAGATCAAGAGATAGCTAAATACATAGATAAAAGGGCAAGCAGATAGATAAAAAAGATTTCTTGATAGGCTGATAAACAGATATTGTCTTTTAGTGTACATTCTGTATATTAAACTTTTATGAAGGAAGGAAGTTTGCTTTATCCAAATGCCAGTTCATTTTAGAATGCGGGCATTTGCTTTCAAGGATTAGTATATAGAGGACAGTGGGATACTTCCCTTAATGCACTATTTTGTGCTCTCAAAGGTGGTATATATAATTAGGAGGGAGTTCAGAGGCACGGTAGGGCTTGTTCTCTGCATAAAACATTTCTTTTTTTTTTTTTTTTTTAATTTATCAAGTGTTGGCCACTTGTGGTCAGTGTTGTACATGTCAATGTAGGGGTCAGCAATGTTGTGAAATATTGTTATAGTTTTGAAATAAGGGAAATTGTCTTGGCTTAAAATAACTTGCAAGGGCAGCTTACTTAGTATTTACCTATGAACCTATAATCATAAAGATTCACACACACACACACACACACACACACACACACACACACACACACATACACACACACACACACAAACAGCTCCTTAATGAACTCCAACAAAATTAGGATTAAGCATCGCTGACATTCTCACACATTCAAAACAAGACTTTATTAGTCTAGATGCTTCTCTCTCGCACATTAAAACAGATACTTTAGGAGACTAACATCATAATTCCCTGATGGAATTGTGAGTGGTCTATACACAAGAGGGGAAGAAGAAAAAAGTGAGTGATGGCAAGACAAGTTCTTCACAGCTGGAAGGAAAGGTTACAATAAATTTGAGATGTTAGATTAAGTGTGACTTAACCTTTTAATCTATGGCTCAATTAAGAAGAGTGCAAAAAGAAATCTGAAATCTGCTCTCCCTAATAAATTTGACCCAAATTTTTATGAATCCAGGGTTAGACTCATGCATTTTTTCAGACATTAAAGCACAATTTATTGAACAAAATTACCTGTCTTCACTGGTCATGGATTTCTGCATATGCTATTTTGATCTAGAGGAAGAGGGAAGCCTTACTAGTGATATGTCACAAAGCATGATTTCTATGAATGAAAGTTTCTTAGACATGGGATATCTCTAAAGTGCATTTTAATGATGCTATTTCATAACACTGTCATATTTTACATGAGGATTGCACATCCCAGCATGGCCAATGACCAAAACAATTCAAAAGCATAGCTACCATATTAGCTACAGGGATTTGTTTGTCACAAACTCAAAAAATTGCCAAGGAAAATTGAATGATACCTGAAAGTAAACATTTTACTTCAGTGAAGATACACCAAAAGATCCAGTTAATTTTGTATCAGGCAGTCAGGAGTTGTTTTCCTTAGCAGATACTTTTATAGCAGGAAAAAGCTAGGCAGAATCATTAAGATGAGGTACATTGTAAAATATTGGTGGATTTGATAGCAGTTTCACCTGTCAAACAATGCAAACGCAGTCAGGGCATTAGTTGTATAAGTTATTGCAAACTGTATCCAAGGATATCAAATCTTCCATCAGTTTAAATGCATTAGCTTTAACTCTTTACTTCTTCTGTTCTCCATATTTCTATGTGTGTTTAGAAATTTTTAAAAGTAACTACAGTAGGAGTTAGACACAGAAATCTTCTTTAAAACAAAAACAACAAAAACAGTTTTCATTTTCTAGCTGTCAGTGCTAAAGGGCATTGTTGAAACTTGCACAGTTATCACAGATAAAACAACTTGAAAATTTAAGGTGATAGCTACATGAGGGAATTTGATGTTGATGAAAGCACATGGCAAGATGTTATTTATTTATCCATTCATGTATGGCTATGCTTGAATATTTATTTTTTTTCATTTGCATAGTTATGTGGTTATCACAAACTTGATAACAGTCATTCAGATCTTTAATGTAGCACTCTGTTTCATATTATATTTGTATTTATTATCCCCATTATAATCATCAAGCAACTTCTTAAATTAAGGCAAGAAGTTGTACTGTCAACCCCACTATGGAAGTTTCTTCCCAACCTTGAAACATTGAGTAATATACCTATCTCGTGTTATATTACTATTTTAGCTAGTTTAAAAATGGGTTCCTATATTTTACACCAGGATATTGTTCTTTCAAATTTCAGCTTAAATCAGTCCTCACTTCCTTATCTGTTGTAGTTTTGAAAGCCAAACACAGTCTACTTTTCATTATTTTGTACCGTATACTAAAAAAAATCATTTATTAAAGTCTATCTTTATATAATAAGTGCTTAACTACCTCATTCTTTTGTTATTTAACATTTGTTGACTGGGAAAGTCTGACTTGGAATGAAGCCAATTTTCAGCAGCGGCCTGGGGAAATAAGCTCCAGATACAAACCAGAGGAAACCCAAGCAAACACAGACAGGACATAGAGACTCCACACAGAAGGCACCCCAACCAAGAATCAGACCAGCGAATCTTTTACTGTGAGGTGACAACACAACCACTGCACCACTGATTCCTTTAGTAAAATATGTTTGAATTAACTTAATTGATGCAATGTAAATGAGTGATAAGGAACAAAAGATTAAATTATACTTGAGGATAGGTTTTATTATAGGCATAAAATTGCTTTTTGAATTATTGGTTCTTTGGCATCAATTTCATTTAATAATAATTCCATGCTTCTTAAAACCTTTGTGTTAACATCATGTATATTATATTCAAACGTAAGACTGTTACATAAAATTGTAAGAAGATCCGTAATCTGTTCATTATCCTTAATTTCTTAAAATCTCCAAATTGTATTACTTTGCATGTGTCATGACTGAATTTAAAATCAGGTTTGACTGACAATTTATAAAGCATATGCAAGTATGCATTTACATCATCTACATAATTGCATTCATAGGTTCATAGGCAAATACTAGGCTAGTAACCAGTGGTTCCATTATAAGCCTAGCTAAGCATCTCAAATGAATTTTGCAAGTTTATGTGCTGAACTTTGCAAGTCTAGCCAAGTTTCAGAAATGTATCCAGCAAGTTTATATGCCTTAATGATTAATTTAAGGGGTATTTGCAAGCTAGGGCAAGATTAACAGGCTGCATCCCTCCATTACAGACATAGGCACTAGACCCAGGGAGCATTTCCTATTTTCCTTCAGTTTGTCTGAATATTTCTTGAACAGGGTTAGGGACGAGCTCTGCTTCTCATGGATGGGCAGCCTACTCCAGAGAAGGGGAATTTTCTAAGACACATGACTGTCCCTACATCTTCTATTTATGCTGCAAGCAAAGTTTAAATCCCTAAATTGAGTAGTTCTGATGCTATTCATTTTGTAAATATGTGAAATGTTCATCAGAATGGGCTCTAAAGATGCCTTGTATGCTAGGCATAGATCACCCCTCAACAGCCTGTAGTAAACAGAGTATAAAGCTAGAGCTTTAAGGGCATCTGCATATTACATGCTGTTCATGCCCTGTATTCTTTTTGTGAAGAGCTTTTATGGACTTTGCAGATATTGCAAGTGCCTTTAAAGATACATACACTTGGGGGTGATGTACTCACTGATAGGCCTGATGAAGGTCAAACACCGTGAAACAATGACTTCCTTTGACCTATATTCTTGCATATAAGCTAAGCAACATATAATGACTTCCTTATTACCTTAGACAGATGTCTAAGCCATATTTCTATCTACATATGTACCCAAATCCCTGACTACTGGTTCTACTTTGAGGGGTGTGTTATTGATCAGATAATTTTCTAAAGCAGCTGACTTTCCAAAGGGTTCTATTATGCATTTCTTGGCACTGAGTTTTAAACCATGGCTTTGACATCAGCAAATTGTTAGAGTAAGTCCTTTCTGTATGATGCTAGTGTCTTGAGGGGATTCTATGACTGCTTCTTGTTTAGAGTCATCTGCAGACTTGGTCACCCATAAGCCCTTGACATTGGCCTTAATGTCTCAGAAATAAATGCCACAAAGGATTGGACCCAATCTTGAAACATGAGGAACTCTGCAAGTGATCAGCCTATTTGTGTAGTTGGCTTTGACATCAGCAAATTGTTAGAGTAAGTCCTTTCTGTATGATGCTAGTGTCTTGAGGGGATTCTATGACTGCTTCTTGTTTAGAGTCATCTGCAGACTTGGTCAGCCATAAGCCCTTGACATTGACCTTAATGTCTCAGAAATAAATGCCACAAAGGATTGGACCCAATCTAGAAACATGAGGAACTCTGCAAGTGATCAGCCTATTTGTGTAGTTGGTCTCCTATATCCTAACTTCCTAGGTCCTACCTGTGAGCCATATGACTATTTAGCATGTGACACAGGTTTATGTCTGTATCCATGACTTTATTTACACTACCTGAGTCACACTGACGTCCCACTCACCAGACTGAACAAGGAAAAGATCACAGTAAGTTGCCTGTCGGGCACTAGAATCTGTCACATAACACAAGCACTCAGGTCACTCCACAGCAAGTACAAGTATGACTCAGTCATTGTCCATGCCGGTGTGAACGACCTGAGACGTACCTCCCTGGACTACATGAAAAGATACATAGAGGAGCTCCCAGATTATGTAGCCCAGGCCGGTATGACCCTGACCCTGAGCAGTATCCTACCCTCAACAAGAATGATGCCACAATACAGAGACAAAATGATCAGCTTTAATAATTGGCTTAATTACTGGTGTCATTCTAAGGGGATCCAATGTCTGTCTGCCTGGGATGACATGCTTGACAAGCCACGCTGCTTCGCAAGGGATGGCTTGCACCTGTCACCCCTGGGCTTCCGGATATTGGCAAAGGCTCTTGCCACCCCCATAGTGCCTTTTTTAGGCAAGGCTCAAATGATAAACTTACCACCCTAGAAAACAAAAATGGAAAAAAACTAAGGGTAATACTGCTCAATGCCAGAAGTCTAAACCTCAAGATGCATGCCCTCAAAGCCCTCCTCAGTATGGAGAACATCGATGTCTGTGCTTTGACTGAAACCTGGTTCAAGGCTCCTGAGAGCACCCCAGCACTATCAGGTTATACCTCATATCATGCGTTCCGGCCCCAAAATCCGGACCGAACCACAAAAGGAGGGGGAGTATCCATATTCATAAAGGATACCCACACCTCCAGGTTAGTGGCAATGCACGAAGCATCGGAGACCATCCAGGTGCAATTAACCATAGGTAAAACTGCCCTACAGTTTGTAGCATGCTACAGACCACCCTCTCAAACTCAGGAAACCCACACAGCCTTCCTGAAGACACTGGAGAGTATGAATGTCTCTCCAAACACCATCATATTGGGTGACTTCAACTACCCAAACATAGACTGGGAACATTACTCAAGCCCCAACACCCTAGCCCAAAGGTTCCTGCAGTTCATAAACTCAAATGCTATGGAACAACTAGTCACCATTCCCACAAGAGGAGAAAATATACTAGACCTGATCATCACAAACATGGGGACAAAATGCTCCACACCGGAAGTATATCCCTCATTGGTGAGATCAGACCATAAATTAATCTCACTGGAGATCCACATCCCGCCCCCAACCCCAGCAAAACAGACCACAGTGAAGAACTTCTTAAAAGCAAACTTCACACTTCTTAAGACTGGAGTGGTATCCTACAAGGCCCCCGAGCCAGTGGAAACCACAACCCACGCTGCTGAAACCCTTACAAATGCCTTCTACGAGCACCTCCAGGAATGTATGGATCAAGCAATCCCTAATAAAATCAAGACCCTTTCCACCAAAGGCAGGCGCCAGTCTGGTGGACCCCAGCCATAAACAAACTCTACAACAAGAGGAGAAAGCTACTACATGACAGAGCAAAATCCCTAAAAGGGAAGGCATCTCTGATCAATACTAGCAAAAATCTACGATCACTCATAAAATCATCCAAGGCCAACTTTGAGAGAAAAATCGCTAAAGACACAAAAGACAATCATAAGGCCTTCTTTAGCTATGTTAGAAACCTGGGTGGAAACTCCCAGATATGCTCAGAATTAGTCCAAAATGATACAAAAATCATTGAACCCACAGACATTGCCAACATACTGGCAGACAGGTTCAGTGCAAATTTCTCCCCTCCCTCCCCAAAAGGAGAAATATCTATCCCACCAGAGTCTAGCCTCCCAATCATCTCAGATGCCCAGGTGAGAGCTGCTCTCTCTAAAGCAAAAAACACAGCATCAATGGGACCGGATGGTGTCCCCGGCTATGTGCTACACAAACTCAATGAGGAACTAAACCCACACATAAGGCTGCTGTTTAATCTTAGCCTTACTACAGGATCACTCCAAAGAATGGCGTACGGCAACTGTGGTCCCACTCCAAAAAGGCGGTGCTTCTACGGACCCTGGAAATTACCGCCCCATAAGCTTGACGAGCCTTGTCTGCAAGGCTATGGAGAGGATCATAATGGAACTCATAAATAAAGACATTGGGGACCTACAGACACTGGATCCTACCCAATTTGGCTTTGTCAAGGGCAGATCCTGCCTCTTGAACTTGGTTGACTTTTTCAAAACAGTCACTAAGGCCATTGATGAGGGTAAGGCAGTTCACACAGCCTACCTTGACCTAGCAAAAGTGTTCGACACAATACCCCACTCGGGCATCATAGAAAAGCTCACCAGTTTAGATGTAAACCCATATGTCACAAGATGGGTTGCAAACTGGCTCAAGGACAGAACCCACAGGGTTAGAGTTCCTGGTGCAATGTCAGACTCTAAGCTGGTCACGAGCGGTGTCCCACAGGGCTCAGTCCTGGGCCCCCTCTTGTTCGGCATTTATTTTTCTGAAGTGCAGGCAAACATAGGGGGATTGTGGCTGACAAAATTTGCAGATGACTGCAAACTGGGCACCATAATTGACACTCCATCAGACACAGACATCCTCCAGAAAGGTCTCATAGAAATGGATAACTGGTGCCAGAGCCATGGCCTTAAGCTAAATGCCAAAAAATGTATAGTCATACCCTTTGGGAAAAACAAGGTAACCCCTAATTACCACATAGGTGGTAATCCATTAAACACGGAAGAAGTTATCAGGGACCTGGGGACCCAAGTTGACAGTAACCTCTCTTTTGACACTCACATTGCCAAAGTGGTTAGGAAGACCTTCTACATTGCCCACCTGATCATGAAGGGATTCACATCCAGATCAGGAGAGGTCATTGTACCCCTGTACTCTTCACTTATCAGACCAATGATTGAGTACAATGCCCCATTCGGAATGTACCTTACCAGACACCTGCAGCAGTTGGAAAGACCCCAAAATTCCTCACCAAAAGGATAAAGGGGCTCAAACATATGTCATACGATGCCCGACTGAAGAAACTCCAGCTCTATTCAGTCGCATACCATCTGCTCAGAGGTGATCTGTGCCTGACATACAAGGCCATGTCCAACCCGGAATTAATGGACATGCTCCACCTCAAAAAATCCAAATCCACCAGAGCCACGAGAGCAAGAGACTTAAACCTCAACACGGATATAAATAGGACGTGCTGGAGGGACAGATTCATCACCCAGAGACTCCCTACACTGTGGAACAGAATCCCAGTCCATGTGAGGCAGAGCCCCTCACTGACTCTGTTCAAGAGAAATCTTGACGAGTGGATGGGAGATCGTAGGTTTACCCCTGGAATCATCTCTGTGTCACTGCTGGACAGAGGCACAGCAAACTAATAGGTATAGTATTCTCATCCTAAGGGGTGGTAAAAGCCACACACACTCTGGCTAGGCTTATAAATGCCCTAGGGCAGATAGCCTAGTATGAACCTATGAACCTATGAACCTATAATGTATCAAATGCCTTAACCTGGTCAAGACAGGCAATAACAGTTTTGCCCTCATCCATTGTTTTAGTGAGTTTCTAAAAGAAGTACACCAGGATGACTAGGCATGATCTACCCTTGATGAAACCAAGCTAGGTTGAATCCTGTGCTTGAAGGTTTTTATATGCCCTCATTAGTCATTTCCATGATAATTCTTTGCATGGCTTTGCCTATGAGACTGATCACTTTTATAGGTCCGTAGTTTCTGGGGGGTCTGTTGATGGCCCACCCTTCTGCAGAGGGATGAGCATTGCAGTTTTCCATTCGCTTGGCATAACGCTTGTGTGGAAGCTATAGTTAAATAGTGACTCCAGTGGTCCTGATAAGTCACATTCCAGGCTAGTTAGGAGGCATCCTGGGATATTATTGGGGCCTATAAATGCAGTGCTCTTGTCTTTAATGGGTGCATCTAGGACTTACTTTCTGTGATAGTTTGGGTGGGGTATGTTTGATGCTATTTCCTGGAGGGCAGGTTTGGAAAGAGAGTGGATAAAATTGAAGCTGAATTTGTTGGCAAGCAGATTTGCTATATCTTCTGCTTTATTGTAGTTGGCCTTGTTGTTGTCCTTTGGCTGGGAGGCTCCAGTTTGGTTTTAGTTAATTTAACCTCTCAGTTTTTTGTCTAGATTGATGAGAGAGTTTTCATTATGCTGCGTGCAGCACTTTATAAATTTGGCTATGACTTATTTTCTTTTGTTGTACAAAATGTTTATGTTTGGATTCCACCAGGGTGGTTTGATTTTTGAGTTAATTCTAAGCTTATGTCTGGTAGGCACAAGTGAATGATTTTACAGTGTTTCTGTGAAGAATTCCAGATGGACAGCTGAGTTCTCAGGGTTTGGTAGTGAAGGGTGTAGGGCTTGAAATTTTAACAGATTATCACTTAGTAGTAGGAAGTTTGTCTTAGAATAGTTCCTAAATGATTCAGGGTCTGTTAGGGTCACAGAATTTTTTTTTATTACAAGGGAGACAGATTTGTGGTCTGACCTTACCAGACAGGGCATGACCCATGTATCATATGTACTATTTGGTCCAATGTGTTTATATTTGCAAATTCCTGGAATCTCTGGACTTGTAAGTTTGGGGTTATGTAAGTGTCAAAGTTTATAGTGGGGCAGTTGAAGTCACCCATGAATATGATATTGTGTTGAATAGTAAGGGGCTACATTAAGTCCAGTTAAGAGCTTTAAGTTTCTTGGGTCACAGGGTGTAAAATATAGCTTGCAAAGATATGATGTGGGACTTTACCAGTGGAAATCAGGACAAGGTGAAGCTCAAGTGCCTCATTCTATTTGACTAGTCTTAAGGTAAGTTTGTTGTGGATATAGATTGAAAAGCTCCCAGCTTTAGCCTATGCCTATGCAGTAGCTAGCCTAAATGTGTGTTATATATTGTAGCAGGGCACTGTCTGGGTGTTCTCCATAGCTTAAAAATATATCTCAATAAATGCACAGATGTCAACATTCTTTGGGGTGAGGAGAGCCTGGAGGAACTGGAGTGTCTTGTTTAGACTTCTGATATTGAGCAATAACACCTTTAGATTCCCATGGGTTGGCTTTAGTATGCTGGAATGTTTATCAGTTTAGCATTTTCTAAAAGGGGTACTATGGGGGACTTTGTATTTAAAATTCTTGAGTGGGCATGTGTAGACCATCCTTGGCAAAGCAATGTGGTCTATTGACTATATTCGTCTGTGCCTCAAATACTGTACTTCCTTAAATTGACATCTGAAACTAAGACAATTATTGAAGTCAATCATATTTTGTTCATACTGTGGCATCATCTTTGTTGAAAGTGGAATGGTGCTCAATGTTAGGCACATAATTCAGGAGCTTTATAATATTTCTCTTCATACAGTTCAAGGAGTCTATGTCTCCTTTCATTTACACATTTATGACAGAGTCATACTGGTACTTATGGTTTAATGACTTGAGTTAGTGGGTAATTAAAAATCAAAGGTCAGAATCAAACCATGTACCTTACATTTATGAAATAACATCCTTGACCATTATACCAAGCCTTCTCAATATTTTATTTATGCTCCACCTTACAACCATTGGCATATTTACACACTCAAAGTTTTTTGAAGGTGGGTAGTCCTGAAAACACCATGTTAAATAATGCTAGGCCCAAAATTGACCCTTGAATAATACTTCTTGTGACTGACAAGCAGTGTGGTGTTAAACCTTTACATTTAACACATTTTATGGTCTAACAGCCAAAAGTAATATAGTTTGATGTATAATGATTTATATTTAGCTTCTTCATACACAGTATAATGTGTTCATATAATATGTCAAAAGCTTTGCTGACATCAAGATAAACTATCTCACCCACTTTTCCCTTGATCCCTCATAGTGGTAATTTCATCATAGATCTTTGATTGCTCATGAAAGTTGATCTGCTCGTAATAAATCCGTATTGTGTATCATCAATCATTGGTCCATATATATTTGCATCAAATATTGTATTATGCATCTTTCAAAACATTTTCCACTGATTAATGCAAGACTTAATTTGTCTGTAATTAGTAATATTTTCATCACCTCCCTTAAAGATAGTGACAATCTAAGACCACTTTGTGTCTTTTAATACCAATCCATTTAACGGTAGCTTATTGAAAGTATTAATTAAGGAAAAACTATGCTGGTAGACATTTCATTTATGAATTGCTCTGAATTATGATGTGTCCCTTTGAATATATATATATATATATATATATATATATATACATATATATATATATATATATATATATACACACATATACATATATATATATCTATATATATATATATATATATATATATATATATATATATATATATGTGTGTGTGTGTGTGTTTTTTTTTTTTAAACTGTACTGAGTGATCTGTATTATCCTCCACTGTTATTTTAGGAAAACTACGTATGTTACTAGTATTTATTTGATGTATGCTTTTTGGATTATTCAAGCTAACTAATTCTGCAAATTATTTATCAAAATTGTCTTCTATTGAATATTTATCAGTAACAATTTTGGACTCATATAATATCGGGTTAAACTCCTTGTACTGTTTCTTTTTGTTTTCATACTTAAACAACTTATTTTTAATATCAGCAATGTCAATTATAAATCCTCATACTTTCTCTTATTATATTGTTCAAGTTTGAGCCTATGTAATACCAGTCAAACATGTTTACTCTATGCTGTACGAGATCTTATTTTTTTCCTCAGAAGTCTGATTGCATCTTTATTCTACCAACTTTTATTTGTCTATCTTCATTTTTTTAATACCTTTAGTCATCATCTCTAAGTACAAATTAATTTCATTTACTTCCAACCACACTCTTCATGTATGTCTAGAGTATCATACAGCCAAGCAGATTTAAGTACATTTCCCATTAATAACTCCTTGTCTAACACAGATCAGAATGTTTACTTTCACATGAATATGTGATATATGTATTTATTGTCTCAAAAAGAATACTATTATGGTCAAAGTTTCCAGGATGCTGATACTATTTCACTATTTTTTTCATCAAAATGACATCTATAAATTGTTTAAATTTATTGGCGGTACTTCCACTTTTGAGAAAAAACTGTAATCATTCATCAGATTTGAAAATATGTTTCCATATAAGCATTGCAAAATACTATGCTCCAGTTAATAGCTGAGTAATTAAGAATAAACAAATACTGATGGGTGACCATCTAAGTATCTCCCTAGTGCTTGAATAAAGGATTGCTGTATTAAACTGCTCTTGTTGAGATTGTATAAACCAACAAAATTCTATACTTACCCCCATGGTGTCAATTTTTTTCAATATCATACTTAAGACCTCTTTTCCCTCATCCATAGTTCCACATAACTCATAATTGAAGCATGCACAAGCAACATAACCCCAGTCCCCTGCTCTTCTTTCTCACAATTTTGTATTTTTAAGCCCTTAAAATTTTACATTACAACAGTCCAATGATTCTGCAATGTAATGGCTGGAATACAAAGTGATAATGTGGTAGTTGCATTCTAACTTAATTAGTAGGATGTTTTTGGCTGTAGATTTGTAATGGGAGAATAACCGAGTCAGTCTTTATTGTTGTTGTAACTGGCTTAAGGATCTTAGTGCTGTTATTTCAGTATAAGATTCCAAGGATGAGGCAGAATCTACTATTGAGCCCAGGTAGCTCTGATATGTATAATGGGAAACAATATAGCCCAATAGGTCCTTGAGTGCTGTCTGATTTGCATTAGATAATATTTCTGTATGCCACTAGCCATTAATGTGGATTTTAGGGCAGAAGGATTCATTATTAGTCTGGTTCTGTAATATCATATGGTAGTGAAGTCTGACAGTATTTTACAATGTAACGAGGGGAATGAGTGTTCTGTATTAAGTCAAAGGGGGTAATTCAATAAACCCTACATGGAATGATTCTCTGTGTAGGAATAATGCAGCAGCCTAAACATGGAATATGGCTGCCGAGCAAACCAGGAAACAGGGCTGGGGGTGTGCATGACTATCCAGACACGGAGGTGTCCACAGAATGCAAATCACCTCATCTGCTGGTGAAAAACATGCAAATAAGGTGATTACCTGATTCAGCAAGCAGAAAGGCATCAGTGCAGGTGCCGTGTCTGTAGGAGAAATGTATGCAGTTACAAACTGTGTATAGGACTATAACATTTAAACAGGGGCTGTAACAGCTCAAATCGCAGTAGCCATGCAAAGGCCAAATCTATGGCCATTGAGTTGAAAAGTAATTCAATATATCAAAATTAATCATTTTTTTAAGTGGCGTGCAATGACGTGCATACATGCTATTTAAAAAATAATAATAATAATAATAAAAATATATAAAATATGAAATATAAAGTTATGCAAAGTTGTTGCATTATACTGGCCAGCATGCAGAGTCATACAATGGCAGATTATAGTAGAAGCTAAGGATATAGGCCCTGGTGTAATGTTGTATACAGGGTATATGCAATTAGGTGTATGTAAATGAGGCAGGTTTATTGAATCACAAAAAGGGCCATTATGTCCATCAGTACTAACTGTAACAGGGCTTGAACTGTGTTGGTATAGGGAGAACAGATAGCTAACATTAAAAGGGGGTGTGTCACAGCATCTTAAAGCATATTGTAGCTTAGCGGCACCTGTTTGAACTCAGCTAAGCAGGGATGTGTGTCTAAGGCTGCTAAGCTATACTTAGCCCCTCAGTGCGTGTTTTAG
The DNA here is from genome assembly GCF_019279795.1 of Protopterus annectens. Lineage (NCBI taxonomy): Eukaryota > Metazoa > Chordata > Ceratodontiformes > Protopteridae > Protopterus > Protopterus annectens. The sequence goes on along the minus strand of NC_056734.1, from coordinate 35,875,850 downwards.
CTAGTTAAAGAAAAGCTAAGCTTGCCTATGTACAGGGGAGGGTCTAAACATCTGAGCAATGTTTATACTAGCACCATGGGTTTGCGCGGAGTGCCACAGGGCTTAGCAGTAGAAGAAATTAAAAAAAAAATACAAAGAAATAGCCTGAGTAAGCCAATCAAGTATAGCAGACTGATAAGCCCTGTTCCACAGACACTGGCCAATTCAAACCCCTCAATGATATATCTGGAAGGTGGAATGTATCATAGTCAGCCAATCACACAGGCTGCATCTGCAGCTCACCAGTATAAAGTATGCATACACCCTTCAATCTGATTTTTCCCACATACTCTGCATCATTGGAGAACACACTTGGGAATTTTAACTGACAAAATGATAAGAGCTGCTGCTGCTCTGCTACATCTGTATGCACTACAAGCTGAGGTCAGTGGTAATGATGATGCTGGCAACAGGCTCAGACTGAGGGGGAGAAGAGTGTTCAGGCCCTGGGTAACCTTTCAGGAAATACATGAGCTTGAGATAGTAGAGTGCTACAGGATGGACAGAGACATACTACAGGAACTAGCCGGGCTTTGCCTCCATCACCTCAGACCCTGAGCCAACAGAGGGGAACCCATCCCAGTGGAAACAAAGGTATGTGTAGCCTTAAGAATACTAGCCACAGGTACTTTCCAAAGACCTACTGGGGCTATCATGGGGATCTCACAGGCATCCATATCAAGGGTACTCCACTAGTTCCTGGATGTCATGCTAACACATGCCAGTAAGCACATTTATTTCCCCAGCAACTCTGAGGAGAGGGCCAACAATATGCATCTCTTCCACCATATAGCACACTACCCAGAGGTACTGGATGCCATAGACTGCATTCCTGTGCACATCAAAGCACAACCCAGTGAGGAGCGTAGAGTCTACATCAAGCGCAAGGGATATCACTACATCCACTGCCAAGTCAAGTGCAATGCCCAGGGCATTATCATCAGTGTGTGTTGGCAGCCCTGGCAGTTATCAGGACTCCCACATCTGGCATGCATCACAGCTGTACCAGGCATTTGATGGGGGGGGACATCCCATATGCCCATCTAGTGGGGGATGCTGGCTATACACTGGAACCGTGGATAATGACACCCATCTGAAATGCACACACAGCAACTGAAGAATGCCATAATGAGGCACACGCACAAACTAGGAACATTGTGGAGCATGTGTTTGGGCTGCTCAAGTCACGGTTCCATTGTCTTGACATATCTGTTGGAACCCTGCTGTACTCTTCAACCTCATGTGCACACATGTTCATAGTATCTGTCATGCTACACATTATGATCCTGCAGAAACAGCTGCAGCAGGAACATCACAAGGAAAGGAGACACAGCCCCCACCATTGCCAAGGTCCCCACAAGGCATAGGGGGACTTGGAGGAGGAACGCCCTGAGCCTGTCCCTGTAGGCAAATGTAGGCATGCCCAGTATGCCCTGGACTTAGCAAAGAGGTAACACATAGCACATACACAGACAACCTAGGGACCCAGGGACTGACAGCTCACTCCGACTCACATACACACAGTAAAAAGGATGCCAGCCACATTACATTATCTGTACCTTACCATGTATAGGCTGGGTACTGTGTGTATCAAACAGAGTCAGCCCTGAAGCACTGTTCTCTGAACTGCTGCAGACACAAGGTAATTCTCCCTTCTTAACAACAAATGAGTGGGGTAGTAGGCCGTGGTAGCATATGTATGTTATTGCTGCATGTATGCAAGGGAATGGAGTGGGCTACTGGGATAGCAGCAGACAATGGACATCTATGTGGGACAACAGGAACTCTCTGTCATATACTGGGTGCCCCGGAATATGCCGTAGGCCCCAAGCCAGCAAAACCCACTGCACTATGTGAGAGACTTACAAACAGCGGGGTCATAGGACAGATGCATGGATTTCAATGTTGGAGTCCCATACATACCTCTCAACCTCTTAGAGCAAGAAATTTGTACAAAGCAAAAGAAATGTGGAGCAAAAGCCCAAAAACAGAGGCAATTGTTCAATATTGCACTTATAAGCATAGAAAGTTGATAGAATAACAGGTTTTGCAGTATTGTGAATTATCTGGAGTAAGAAGTCTGAAACTCAAACGTCTGTCATTAATTTCTAACTTCACACTTTAATGATTTGCCAGTAATTTTCCATACAACCACAATGTTATGAAAAATGGACCCAAAATGTGAGGCAAACATCTGTACATTCGGCAAAAATCTGTACTGTTGAGAGTTCTGGTCCCCTACCCCCAATCTGTACTGTTGAGAGGTCTGGTCCCCTACTCCAAGTACACCTGTGTTCTCATAGAACTGCAGTAACAGTTATGATTATAAGGTAATAGCAGCAGACCACACATTCCCAGGGCTGTCGCAATCAACTTGCTAACATGTTCCAACTTCACAGTATGCAGGGGTCAGTGTGCTATGTATGTGTATGTTTACTAGTGTCAGGATGTAGACAGCATTGACTGGTGGCAGATGTGGCTCACTGGGCTAAGTACATTCATGTGGGTGACAAGGTCCATGATTTGAGAAAGTCTGTGCCTACTACTTTGCATGTCAGCTACACCTACAGCAGGAGTTCTACAGGCTGTCCAGAATTCAATATTTGTTACTGCAGGTAAGCTGGATAATGGAGGGACTGGGAGCTACATATATGGACTGTACACAGCTCTGAGTAACCTAGATTGTGCCTAGTAGAACAGCAGGTTGTGACAAGTCAGTCTACCACCAGGATACAAAGGCTGCCAGTACCATGTTACTGTGTCAGTACTGACAACAAGTCAGTGTTCATCATCCATACCCCACAAATGCCAGGGTTTCTCAGAATGCCCACATGTATACCTCATATATCTGTTCTGTTTGTCATAACATTTCATTTGTCTGGCAAACTATTGGCAAACCAATACAGGTTGATGTGAAAACATCAGTGACAGACGGCTGAGATGCAGACTTCATATTCATAAGAAAATGCAGGTTATTACAAAACCAGTCTAGCAACTGTCTACGTTTAGAAGAGCAATATTAAGATGCTGTACCCATGTCTGGTCCTGTATCCGATTGTGAGATATGTCCCTGCCAAGATGTCCATCTGTAAGAGTTTGAGAGGTATAGCCAACAAGTAGCCTTAGAAGAACAATGCAACACAAACCATCTGAGGACCAGAGCAGATGTATAGGGTACAATGCTGGCCAACCTGCTAAACAGGTACAGTTAGAGGTGTGCAGTCCATAACCCTGTGTGTGATGTTATGACTTCTACCCCAGTCACACCATAATTACAACTACATAAGAGTAGCAACTGTGGAAAAGCCTGTGACTGGAGCAGAGCAAGACAAACAGCCACATATAAGGGAAAGGAGGAACCACTGGCCAGACAAACATTGAATATGCAGACTAGAACACTTCATGCAATGGTATAAGTTCCCTGCAGTGTATGGAGTCAGTAGACAAATGACAAATGTCTGTCAGCAGTTCCTCACATTAATCTATGCTGATCTGCCACTGACATACCAGGACATTACAGTGCTGAGCAAAATGTACCTCACATATTATGCAAAACTCTGCTCAGTCCAATACAGTCTGTACCCATCCTAGAAATGATTCAGTTAATAAGGACAGTAAACAGCCAGGAGATCCCTAAGCCAGTATATCAATGAGGTGCTGGACTGTTTACAGAGGTTCATCAGCCAATTGGCTGTAGCACACAAAATCCTGGACTGGAGAACAGGTAGGTCTGGCCTGGAGACCCACTATTACTACTGGGCATGCTCCTACACTTGGCTACTTTCAGCCTATGTCTGAACTCACATCTGACTATGGAACCGGGATGTACATATATCCCTTCTGCATATGGACAGCTATGTACACCTTAAATGTCTATCTCCATTCCCATCAGACATGTTTACCCCATCTATCCATATGTGGTATATATAAGATTTACTGGATCTGTTGAGTGTTATTTACATACAGATATATAGGTAATATATACAGAAATATCATTTAGACAGATGCAGAGACAGGAGGGAGAGAGAGAGAGAGAGAGAGAGAGAGAGAGAGAGAGAGAGAGAGCGACAGAGACAGAGAGACCCTGAAAGGCATACAGTGATGTACTGCAACAGCCACACTTACACCAATTTTAACCAGTGGCATGTGCAAATACTATGGTGAGGCCCATTGTGTAATAGTAGGTAGGGAGGTGTTGCAATCTCACATCAGTCACTGTATGTGTGTGTGTGTGTGTGTGTGTGTGTGTGTGTGTGTGTGTGTGTGTGTGTGTGTGTGTGTGTGTGTGTGTGTGTGTGTGTGTGCTTCTGTATGTATTGCATGTACAGCAGAATACACAGACCCAACATGCCTATTTCTGTGTAATGGCCACCAATATTTTATCCCTGTGACTACTGTCCACCACAGCAGTGATCTCCCTCTCAGCAGCTACTACATAATGCTAATGTACATAGTTAGGTAGTGGTTCAATTCCAACAACAACTTTTGAGTGTGTGTGTATTTAAGCATGTGCCCTTGTGGTTGCATGTATTTCCTGCCCATGTGTATGCGATGCCGATACATTCTGAGGCCTGTTAACCCCCTATTGCCCTACTTTACAGGGCCAGTTGATGTCATCCACCTTAGATACACCATTGGACACTCTCCCGGCATATAACCTCTGCTGCATATGCGATAAGTACATAGCACTATAGTACATATAAGTAGATAGGTAGAGGTCCTCTGCATGTGTGTGTGTGTGTGTGTGTGTGTGTGTGTGTGTGTGTGTGTGTGTGTGTGTGTGTGTGTGTGTGTGTGTGTGTGTGTGTGTGTGTGTGTGTGTGTGTGTGTGTGTGTGTGTGTGTGTGTGTGTGCTTCTGTATGTATTGCATGTACAGCAGAATACACAGTCCCAACATGCCTATTTCTGTGTAATGGCCACCAATATTTTGTCCCTGTGACTACCATCCTCCACAACAGTGATCTCCCTCTCAGCAGCTACTACATAGTGCTAGTGTACATAGTTAGGTAGTGGTTCAATTCCAACAACAACTTGTGAGTCTGTGTGTATTTAAGCATGTGCCCTTGTGGTTGCATGTATTTCCTGCCCATGTGTATGTGATGCCGATACATTCTGAGGCTTGTTAACCCCCCATTGCCCTACTTTACAGGGCCTGTTGATGTCATCCACCTTAGAAACACCATTGGACACTCTCCTGGCATATAACCTCTGTTGCATATGCGATAAGTACATAGCACTATAGTACATATAAGTAGATAGGTAGAGGTCCTCTGCATGTATGTGTGTGTGTGTGTGTGTGTGTGTGTGTGTGTGTGTGTGTGTGTGTGTTCATTATACCATTTTGAGGCCTGCTCCACCCTGTTGACTCACCCCATTGCATTACTTTGCAGGGCTTGCTGATGTCATACACATTAGATACACCACTGGACACTCTCTAGGCACATAAGCTCAGTGGTGGATGTGATAAATACGTAGCACTATAGTACATACAAGTAGATAAATAGGGGTTCTAATCTCAGTGCACAAAACTGTGTGTGTGTGTGTGTGTGTGTGTGTGTGTGTGTGTGTGTGTGTGTGTGTGTGTGTGTGTGTGTGTGTGTGTGTGAAGCATATCTCCTGTGGCTGTCATGTGTGTCTATGTGTGTGGGTTGGTTATATCATTTTGAGGCCTGTTCCACCCAGTTGACTCCTCCCATTGCATTACTTTACAGGGCCTGCTGATATCATAGATAAACCATTGGACACACTCGAAGTATATAAGCTCCATAGTGCATGTGACAAATACATAGCATTATAGTACATATAACTAGATAGGTAGGGGTTCTAATCTCAGTGCTGGTGTCTGTGTATAAAGCATCTGTCCTTTGTGTTGGTTATACCATTTTGAGGACTGTTCCACCCTGTTGACTCCCCTCATTACATTCATTTACAGGGCCTGCTGATGTCATCCACCTTAGATGCACCAGGTTGACACTCTGCATGCCAAACCTCTCAACTGTATAGAGTTTTGCAGAATATCCAGATGTTTGCCTCATATATTTGGTCTGTGTGCCATAAAATCGTGGTTTCTTGGCAAAGAGTTGAAGTCAAAAAATAATGACAGACATTTGAGTTTCAGACTTCATACAATTCACAAAAGTAATGTTAATGCAAAATCTACCACTCTGTCAGTTATCTAAGTTTGTAAGAGCAATATGTAAAAAGTGTCCCTATTTTTGGGCCTGTATCCCCCCCCCCATTATTGAAGGCTTTGTTCGCATGTATTGCTCTAAGAGGTTGAGAGATAACCATATAAGCTCCATGACACACTCTGTAAAGACATAGCACTATAGTACATACAACTAGATAGGCAGAGGTTTTAATTCCAATACTGGCAACTGTGTGAGTGTATGTGTCTATGTATGCATATCCCCTGTAGCAGTATGGCTGTCTTGTGTGTGTGCAATGGTTATACCATTTTTTGTGCCTGTGCCACCCTGTTAACTCCAGCATCACTAACCTATTCAAGGCCTACAGATAACTTCCACCTTAAATGCAGAGTTAGACATTTACAAAACAATAGCACTACGGTGGATGCAATACATATGGCTGGCTATAGTGTACATAAGTACATAGATAGGTGTTGCATCTCAAAACTGGCAACTCTCTATGCATGTGTATTAGAATGCATGTCTTCCTGCAGCAGTGTGTGTGTGTGTGTGTGTGTGTGTGTGTGTGTGTGTGTGTGTGTGTGTGTGTGTGTATGTGTGACATGGTTATACTATTTTAAGAGCCTGTTAAACTCCAGTGGTAATCCTTGCAGCACCTGCAGATGTCATCCACCTGAATAGTCGTGGCAGACACTGCAAAACTGTATAAGCTCCGTGGTTCATGCACTATGTATACAGAGCTATCATATGTAAAACTAGCCAGGTAGGGGCTCTACTGTCAACAAGCAGTTCATGAGTGTGTGTGTGTGTGTGTGTGTGTGTGTGTGTGTGTGTGTGTGTGTGTGTGTGTGTGTGTGTGTGTGTGTGTGTGTGTGTGTGTGCTTATATAAAACTCCTTGCAGTAGTGTGACTGTGTTAGGGCCACAAACATACCTCTTGACCCCTTAGAGAAAGACATCTGTATAAAGCCGTACAGAAAAGTTGGACATGTAGAGATGTGTAGGGCGTGTGAGTATCTGCTGCCCCCAATGACCTACATGTATCTAGGCATGAAAGCTAGACGCCACCACCACATAAGTAGGTACCTCCTAAGGCTGTGGCAACTGTAAGGAGTGGGCTGTCTGTCATTGTCCCACAAACTGATGTTAACACTGGAATTGGGTCATACAGCAAGTATGGTCCTGGCCTCAAGCTGAATGCAGAAAATAGTACCATCATACCATATGGCAAGGACATGGCCCTACTATGTCCCACAACAATTTCAACCTTATAAACACGCAAACTGTGTTGATAGACTTGGCTACTCAGGTTGATAACACTGTTGCATTCAGACATTAAGTAGTGTCAGTGATCAGAAAAGGCTTGGAAGTGGTTCATCACATAGGTAAAGGGACTGCATCCAGACAAAAGATGAACATTACCTCTGTATAGTTCTCAGTCAGTACAACAATACATTATTGTCATGGCTGGTCTGGTATGTACATATAAAGACATCTGCACCAACCAGAAAGGCTATGTTAACACCCACAAAGGTTATCTATGGCCTTCAATACCTGTTCCATGTAGACAGCCTTGAATCAGTAGTGGCCCACTTGGTATTGGACAGGTTGTGCACAGGTGGGCTGTGGCATGCCTAGGTGGCAATGTTGTGCTCAGCCCTTCAACAGCTGCCCCATATATGTGAGTCTAACTCTGTGCACATTACCAGCACAACAGGCCTGAATCACATATGCAACAGCAAATAAACTTGCTGGACAGACAGTTTTGTCTCCCAGAGGCTGCCCTGCCTCAGGAATGCACTTCCCATACATGTCAAAGAAAGTATGATGCAGACCCTTATCAATTGCATCTGTGATGAGTGGATGGGCAAACAAAACTCTGTCCCACGGGTCAAACCTGTGTCCATCAATGCCAGGGGCAACAGATGCTGATCAATGATTCTGCTGGTGATAAAGTAATGGCTAGGCTTGTAAGGGACCCAGGGCCAGTACTGTAATAATGTTCTATGGACCTATGAACCTGTGATCCTACGGAACTCGCAGGTGACATATCAAGAGTAGCATGCAAGATTATGCTGTCTCCCTCCATTGTCCCACACACACTGTTCCACACATACACACCAAGGCAAACATGCACATGTACAGTTGTACCTTGACAAGGATAGGTCTCTGCATTGCCACTATGCCATCATGAGCTTCTGTAATGGCAGCAGGTCCCCATGACTTAGGCACACGGTCAGACAGCAGTCAATCAGCAGTACTAACAGCAATAAAGCATCATGGCACAAAGGTACATACACTTTGGTGTGTACACATGACAATTTCCAGCAGACAGCACCTTACACGGCATAGAGTACTGCACTACAAACTACCATTAACTGTACTATATTCATCCTGTGCATCAGACACATATTAGCATGTCTCTTTAGCAATGGTACTGATGGCATGGATGTGGCACAGGTGGCATCAAATGCACAGGGTGTGGTATGGAGTTGCCAGTGGCCTAGGCTATGCCATACAGTTGACATTCTGTGTGTGTGTTTGGAGGGGTGCTGCTCAGCTGGGCCATGGAGAGGTGGTTTGTGTGACTGTTGGTGACCTGCATGTGACAATGATGTGTGAGTGTGTGTATGCACACATTCAAGCCATGTGCTATCCCTACATGAGGGTATGTTGGACAGCTGTGGACAGTACATGGCAGAATGTACATTTCACCGTCTCCAGCCACAAACATGGTAACTGGTTCTGCCAGGAGTGGCACTGACACCACCATGCCCAGGGCCATATATGGTACTACTTGCTAATGGTGACCAGTGTCTGCTAGTTCTGTGTCCCTCATGGGATGACCCAGGACCACATGTCCATGACCTGCCACACTGAGGTGTGGAAATTTCCTTCCCTTCAGTAGTGCTGGTGGTACTCCCACTACAGGAATCGCACTGTGCATGGCCACATGGACTCTCAGCTGATGTTGTTGCTTACCTACATCCATGTGCCTAATGCCCTACTCTCACCACATATTCCAGCACAGACATTGCATGGTTAAGGATTGACAATGTCTCACCCCACTGTCTATCTACTATATCAACAAAATGACGTAAGGCATCGCCAATGTCATGGAGGGAATCATGAATGCCAGGCAGTGTGACATCCATGACTCTGAGCATCCGTCTGGTGTACCGTCCATAACATGCCTGTGCCTCTATGACGGACTGAAACATGAATTGGTGATATATTCTGTAACACGCATTTATCAACATGTAGAATACAAACTGTGATAATACTCAAATTACTGACATTCACAATATGTGTGCACATGTGTGCATTACAAAACCCCACCCGCAAATGCAGATTGACCTGACACATGTGTACAGGTATGCAAAGGTTGCCGCTATGAATGGTACAGTATTAATGTGATGATGACTGGAGGCTTACCTGGATGCTCCTCGGCTGTGGACTCTGTGCCACCCACCTCCATGAAATATGTTGTGATAGTTTTTTGTGAGCTGGTGGCTGCACCCAGGTTTGCCAGGAACTCCTCTGGGGCTGAGAGTGGGGGTTGTGTAACAGGCCCCCCCAGTTCCAGCATGGTCCCTGGATACAGCTGTGGCCCTTTGCTATGCATGATTTATTATATCTTTTGCACGGTGTAAAACTTGCTCATAGCTCCTGTCCTGGTGGCCCATGTCATTCACCATTGCTACAAGGTCTGCCAACAGTGCAATGCATTATTGCTGGTTATGGAGGTCCTTGTCAACAGTACCCAGTGATGGAGTCTCCAGGCATCAATAATGGCAGCGGTCTCAGCTACTGAGAAAGGTGGATTGCGACATCTATAAATCCCACCTGAAAGACATAAAGAGGGGAACACATCACAGGACTGAATACAGTGCTCACCATTATGTACACACCCTGCATATCCACATTTGCCACCACTATCCACAACTAATGCCCACGTCATACCCCACTAACTATCACCACAGTATGTATGTGGTTATCTGTAACATAGTGGCAATACAGCATGCATTGCCCTCCTGATCCTTCTGTTTCATGCTACTTGCTGCATGTGTTATGAGGTGTTCAAACGCATTTACTTGTTGCACCTTTTACTGTTTGTTTATAGCCTGTCTGCATGGTATGCTGTGGTGTCAGCCTCCTACACTTGTAGTACGCACCTGGGCTATAGGCCTACCTCTCAGGTCTCCCTGGGCTTCTACCATCACATTCTGGACTATATGGCTCGACAATGTCCTACAGTTCCCTCTGCAGTGTGGTTGATATGGGGGTCCTGGTACAGTGTAGCACCTTCCTCATGTACACAAATGAACATCTATCTACAAACACCACCAAGGAACATACTGCATGAGAGACGCAAAGTCAGTAGTAACCTGCAGTCCATGCTCTCTCCCTGTCAAGGCCACATATCTGTCCGCAAACAGGTTGTCAACACAATCGGTACACCTCACATACCTGCCACATCCACACAATACACACACACACACACACACACACACACACACACACACACACGCAGTAGACTTCAAAATACACATCCACAAACAAAGGAGACCTCCAAGGCACAGCCATACATGAATGCCACAGCTGTCCACAGCACATACCACACATGGCCACAAAGCTGTGTGTCACAGTCATGCAGGCATCAGCACATATCAAACATTTTACATATAGGATACTCCATTGTGAGACACACTGATGTGCCTCTTACCTGGTTGTATATGTGGATGGTCACAGTTACTTGTGTGTCAGGTGACGGACACCACCATATCGCATACACACTGCTGTCTCTCACCAACAGGTATTGTCAGGGGTCTGTTACAGTCCATGTTGCCTTGCTTGACCTGATATGTATGTCCCTGGACTATGTGCAGTGAGACATGAGTGAGCATATTGATTATGTGACCCACGCAGGTATGTCCCTAGCCTTCTGCAGAATTCCACTGTCAACCAGACTGATGCCGCAAGACATTCAGGAAATGATTGACCTTAATATGTGAGCTTTTATCCTGTGATATTCCAGGGGGTTCCAGTACTTGTGAGCCAGGGATGATATAGTTAACAGACAATGATGATCTGCAACAGATGGCTTTCATCTGTCTCAACTGGCCTTCAGGTGTCTGGCAATGGTACTTGCCACCCCCATAGTGCCTTCATTAGGAAAAGTGGTGAAGTTGTCAGTACCAACGTACAACTGTCAGTGCAGCACACACTGAAGGCCATGCTGCTAAACTCTAGGTGTCTAGTCATGACTCTGCCTTCAATGCAAGCATTCTTAACCCTGGGAAATGCTGACATCTGTGCAGTCACACACACACATGGTTCAAAGGTGCAGAGCACAACAGCCTTGACTGGTCAACCATCCTAGCATACCATCATATCTGAAAGTGTGGGTGGAAATGGCATGGGACATATGATTTCAGTATATATGAGAAGCATACACACCTCCATGTTGTACAGGAAGTATGATGCACAGGGGACACTGCAAGGGCAGTTCACCATTGTTAACACACCTATTCAAATCATATCTAGCTACCAGCCACCACATGTGACCAGGAAGCCCATCCTGCCTATATAGACCATCCACAACTGCATACTAATATGGGTCTGTACCCTAATCCTGGGTCACTTGAATGCCTCAAACATACATTGGACAATATACCCATGCCAGCACACTAATGGCCAGTGAGCCATTAATACTGGGATTACAAACTCCTCAGTGCAGCTAGGGCTTATCCCCACATGAGATGAAGATGTGTTGCAGTAGCTATTACACAACACAGGTTACCCCTGCAACATCCCTACAGCATCATCCTCTTTGGCAAAGCAACCATCATGTGGTCACGTTTGCAGTCACCATCTCTCACAATACCCATTCAACTAGGGTCACACATACATACACCTCCAACGTGGAATACAGCTTCCTGGGGGTTGGTATACACAGCTTTACAGCCCCAAATCCCTCTGTAAGGACTGTTGCCAATATCCACACATACGCACATGTGTTAGATGTGCATTTGTATAGATGCATGGAGACAGGTATACCCGTCAGGACTACATCATCCTCTGCAAGAATTTATATACCTATCTGGTGGACACCTGCAATACATAAGTGTCTATAATAGGGATGACATACCACTGTCCGGGACAAATTAGTTGCAGGTGGCCATTTACAAGCTATGTCTTGTTAGTGTGAACAAACAAATGAGATCACTCCTGAAAACCAGCACAGCAAACCCAGGGCCCACATTGTCGACATCCACTACAGGCAATCATCTCCCGTTCTGCACATATGTCTGCAACATCACAGGTACCACCTGCATCTGCTCACTGTTGATGGTTAAGGACACCAGCTATACCAGTGCTGTATGTATAACATACTTAAAGCCTGCCAGAGTCAGTCCCCCCATCAGTACAACAGGATGTCTACAATACCTCCCCTCTTCTCCTATATGTAGGGAATAGGTCACCACTGCCATGTGAAAGTCATGCTATACATCCCTTCAGAGAACGCATCCTGCATGACCCCAAGCATAACCTTGCAACAATATAAGCCACTGTATTCAAAGGAGGCATGACAACCACATCTGTCCCAGCCATGTGAAGGACAATCACTGTCACCACTTTACACTACAGTGGCACATCCACCAGTCTGTCACATTATACATCCATTAGCCTAACTCGGATGTTCTGCAAGCCCATAGCACAGTTTATAGTTAACCTCATTAACAAGGACATCAATGACCTCCACACACTCCATCACGCACAGTTAGGCTTTGTCAAGGAAGGGATCATGACTGTTACACTCGGTGGCCTCTTTGACACAGCCACCAAAGCCATGGATGGTGGGTGACAATGCACAATACCTACTTTGACCTGAACAAAGTCTTTGACAGTATAACCCACCTGGCCATAATAGATATATGCTCCCAACTATGGATCACACCATATGTTACCATAGGGGTAGCACACTGATGCACTGACATGATCCAACTAATCCACATGGGGGACTCCATCCCCAAGCATTTGACCCATAACTAATGGCATAACCTGTTGTTCTCTGTTTGGGGCTCTGTTATGTGTGATGTACACATCTGGGGTGCAGGGCACAGCCATTGGCCTATGGCCGACCATGTGTGCAGATGACTACATGCTTTGTGCTGTCACCGAATTCCCTACTGATGTGGACATCTGCCTATGATGGTCTCATGCAGATATATGACTGGTGCCAGAAACATGACCTCAGGTTGCATACCATGACATGCAGCAGCAAACCCTTTGGGGAAAGTGATGTCCCCACATATTAGCACAGTTCTAGCAACATCCTAGGCACACAATCAGTCATGTCAGATCTGTGCACACAGGTCGATGGCAGCATGGCATTTCACCACCATGTTGCTTCTTTTGTATGGTATACCTTCTACATGGCCCACCTCATACCTATGGGTATGTCAGCCAGGGACCTGGGGGCCTAACATCCCTGTATTCCCCACAATAAGGCCCATTGTTGTGCAAAATGCCCCATTCATCATTCACCTCACACAGCACATACAGCAGCTGGGAACATCACAGAGGTTCCCCACCATGGAGTACCAGGGCCTCAAACGTTTACCATACACAGATACACTATAAGCCCAACCCTCTACCCAGTGTCATACGTACTCCTTAGAAGTGAAGTCTGTCTGACATGCAAGGCAATCATGGACTCCACATTGTTAGCCCTGCTGCACAAGTTCAACTTAAGCTCCATTCTATTAACAAACACACATGCCCTCAACCTGGTGTGTGACATTAACTGGTCTTCTTGGCAGATCAGATATGTGTCCCACACATTCGCCCTGCTATCGAATGGTCACCCTTTCCACATCAGGCAGAGAAGCTATTTACACCTTTGCATGTGGATCCTGGATAACTGGATGGTTAACTGCACATCCACCCTCGGGATACCACCTGTGTTCCTGTCAGAATGGGTCATCAGGTGCTGCCCTGCATGCACATTGGCTAACATGTGGTTTGGCATATGGGGACTCAGTGCACATAGCCAAGTAACCATGTATGGCCCTAGGTGTAGCAGTTATGGCCTTTGCACTGTGACAGACTGTGTTGTTATGTGTCCACAACCATCACTGCCATCGACTATGGTGTGTCCTCTATGGGCAATGTTACAGTACCATGTTATACAGCCAACATACAACAAATACATGAATGGTACTACAAGTGCATGTGGACATTCCAGCAACATCTGTGCTACACAATAACTGAGAGCAGGGCATATGTGGTGTAGGGTTTCTTCCTAGTAGGTGTCCGACATCTGCAGTACTCAGATGTTTGTGGAATGTGTACATGTGCCTAATATATGTGGACCCCAAACTGGACAAATGTGGATGTCTGGAAACCAGTTAGACAATATGTAATGGGTGTCTCCAGATTGTGTGGGGGATGTGTGTGTGACATGCCAGACCCCTCAGAACACAGTAATGGTACATTAATATCTGCTACTGTATTCATTCCCTCACATTGTATGGTCAATATGTACACACTGTTGCTAAGGCGGAGCCTGTGTCCCCCCACTACTACTGAATATAATCTGCTGTCCTGCTGCAGGGGTCACTAGGTATGTTAGCCATGGCTGTCACACAATGATATACAGGTATGGAGTACACAGTGAGCTAGCCAGAGTACATTAGAAGCAGTCAGGGACACCTGGATAATCTTTAAATTAACCCTGCATGACATTCACAGACTGAGAGGGGCTCATGACACTACATGATGTGATATGCCAGCTTTATCCACCAGTAGTTATTATCACTATTGTACAACAGACAATCCAGTTTTATTTCTCTGTGGGCTGACCATTGCTGTGGGGACACAAGGGCCAGAGGTGTTGTCTATGTCACTGCAGACAGAGCCAAAAGGCAAGACTGCAGGTGCTGGACAGCAGACTAACAGTAACATGTCATTCCAAAATATGTTGTTGAGACCTACTATTGACATTCCTATTCCCCATGACTGCATCCCCCCATCTGCATTAGATTGCATGGTTAACTCTATGACATTCCTGGTTTAGTGCTGTCCGACTTTGTGAGCAGAAATCCAGTGGTATTATTCCTTGGAAATCACAGTCAGTCTTCATGACGAAAGTCACAGACCTCTTTACCATAGGCAAAAACTTGCTTTTTATAGGCAATTTTCATGAACAGGTGACACCTGTGCACCAATCTGTGACTCATACTTGCTAATACCATGCAGAACAGCTGGGTTGCATTGCCATTAGCCAATGACATGGGAATACACTGCTATAATTAAGACCTTCATGTAGGCCTTGGCCCTTTTCCTGGCCTGTAAGGTGGACCTTATCGAGGTGTGGGAGCTACAGAATAACAGAGGGTAGGTAGAAATCCTGATCACTGTTTGGATTGATGTGTTATGTCCACAGTTTTCCACGCTATGTTTGGCCATTGTTAACAGACTTTCTGATTCTGTGGCAGGTTACTATTTAACAATGTGTCTTGGTGTCAGTAAGAAGACAGGCAGATGTGTGTCATACATCATTTTTCTCTGAATGTGCATGCTGCTGCAGTTGATGCTGGTCTGTCAGCTGTGTATGTTTGCAGGGGGAGACTTTGATACATGTCCCTGTCACCTGAACATTCCCCTCCAACCCTTTATGTATGAGTGTTGTGTGGATGCCCTATTCTAGGTGTTGGGGGGGGGGGTATGGCAGGTCTGTAGCAGGTAACTGAACATACGGTTGCTGCAGCTTCTGCATTCTGGCCAAGAGTCATACTGGGGATTGGAAAGACATTGGGGGCCAACAAGCTGCATATGTCAGTGAGAGAGCAGTGTCAGCTCATGTATCACAGCATGGCCAGGGTGAAGGTATCCATAACAGTTCAGGTGAGGCGTGTGCCTCTGGTACATATGTTAAGTAGTAGTACCATCCAGAGAGTGGTAGGGGACATTTAGTACATGTATTCATACTTGTGACATGTATCCCACCCTCAAGGCCTTTTACATGCTACTGTGGATGGCAGTCACTGTGGTAGCAGTAACCAGTTCTGCTGGACAATACAGGGCTCAGTTATTTCTATGTTGTATTGACAAGCATGTAGTTGTCGTGGAACAGACTAGACTGTGGGACTGAACTGTGGGTGTCCAGATGTCAGACATGCTAGGAACATAACAGACAGAGCTACTGAGTCATTATTATGGGAGGTATAGCTGCAAGACATATGTGCATGCATACAGTGTGTTACACAGGATTGGCATGAACACGTGTAGGGATGGCTATGACATGTGACACCACCTGTCTGTCATGCTTTTGTAAAATCAATCTATACTGCCTTGCTAGTACTTCAGCACACAGAATACCTTTGATAACAACCATGCCATGCGTAGGTGCCACAACTGTGGACATTCTGCAACAGTCTGTGTACTTGTCAGCTCTAGTTGATATGGTAGACCTCCCACCAATCCATCAACATGTCTTTGGCTGTGTTCTGGTTCATTGTCTGCACCACAGGCCCAAGTATGCTGTCATTTATCAGATTAAGTAGTGTCCCTGGTAATCAGGATATCTGTAAAAACACCAGCAGTTCATTAGAGCTGAGTTGGCCTAGTGGTGTATTGCACTGAACTGTAGTTCAGAGTATCCTGGATTCAATATTTGGCAGGGGTGTATTTTTTCCTAATGTTACATCACTGTACTGCATGATATATTTACAAAAACATCAATAATTCTTCAGAGCTGAGTAGGCCTAGTGGTACATTGTACTGATCTTTAGTTCAGAGTGTCCTGGGTTCAATATTTTGCAGGGGTGTATTTTTTTCTTAATGTTACATCATTGTACTGCATGATATCTTTACAAAAACACCCGTAATTCCCCAAAGTTGAGTTGGCCTAGTGGGCTAATGCACTATGCTATAGTTCATAGGGTCCTGGGGCCAAGACTTAGCAGGTGTGGTTATTTTATTGATGTGCAGATCAGTATCAGAATCAGATAAGATGATTAAAGCAGTTTTAAGCAGGTTTGCACGGGTATGCACAACACTCTATGATGCTAAGAGACACATAGTCCAGCTTAAACCTGAGCTATTTCCAAAAAAAGAAAAGAAAAAAGGGGTGATAGGAAAGTTGTGAAATGGGGGCAAGCAGGGGGAAAAACAATATGAAAGGTAGCTAGGGATGCGCAGGATGGGTGTAGAAAAGGAGCATAGCTCTCCATTTCTTGACCAGCAACAGCTGTGCATGATGTGGACAATTTGGAATGTGGGTGACATAACTTTGTTAATTAATTGATGGGACGATTGATTCATGGCAGTGTACATGAGGGCAAAATGGAGAGCTATGTATAGGATGATTTTTTTTTTTTTTTGGAACAGATGCCCATTTTTTTCTTTTTTTAAGGTGAGAGTGGGATGTTGGAGAAGGGTTGTAGGTATGTTTGGGGAGGTAAGTTGGGTAGAAGAGGTTGCTTTTGCGGACAGACAAGAAAGCAGACAGGGGTGGTGTATGACACATGAGGGGGGTACACACCTTGGATGGGGAGGGTAGTTGGGAATCATTGGTCCAAGTGCCCCCAGATGGCAACAGTGGGACTGAGATCCCCACCCATGGGCAGTCACCATTGCCCCTTCACAGCTCCAAAGGTGGCTGTGCTGGGGGGTGGGTGCTGGGGCCAGCCTGCCCCTTGAGATGCATCAGTCTGCCCTCAGTCTGGCATAGTCCATCATACAAGTTGCATTGGATGACCCTGCACACCATACCTCAAACCAGAGTCTGGGTGACAACCTCCTCTCCGTTTCTGCACCCAGGGGAGAACGGGCCCCATTCCCTGATGCAGTTCCACCCATGAGTGGTACAGGTCCAGTAGAAGGAGCAGCTCCAGGTTGGGTCCCAGATGTGCTGGGACCTGGTGCATGGCCAGATGAGGCGGGATAGGCGGATCAACCTGAACTGGCCTACCCAATCGTGCTATGGTGTTGAGGTTTGTCAAGGTGTACAGGTTAGTCATGAGCAGAACATTTAAACATTAGTTGTAACAGCATGCAAGGGTGTTCCAATTAACCCAGAACAACAAAATTACATAATATACAGAACGTAGCCATAACTGGAATAACAGTCAGTATTGTAACAGCATGCCAATAACAGTGGAATTTCAACAAGTTACTTTAGTATGCAACCATTGTAATATATAACCAATAATACAACACAAGGCCCAACATTAGATTTTGAGAACAACATATGTGGAAATGAAACCATCCCTTAGTATATGAATAAATATCTGTGCTGCAGATAAGGGGTGAGGGGACAGAAAACATTCCATTACCAACTGTATAGGCTATATTTTTCACAACAGTAAAGCTCAATACTCTACAGGTCTTCCCTTATACATGTGCCCTATAACTTCTGTAGCACGTACATACCTGTCAAGCTGTCCACATGGGATGGTATGGGCCAAGCTGTGAGAACTATAGTTACATAACTACAGGGGACTATTACATGTCAGGGGAACATATATGACTAACAAGGTATAGCCTGCACTGATGCTGTGTGAGTATACTACTGGCATACTTTAACTGGATTTATATCTGTGTCCAAGATTATTGGCAACAGTATTCACTAGCCATGACAGAGTAAGACCTGAGAGACATGTATCATGCACAGTCCAAGGAGTCTATACCTATCTTGCTGTCATTTGTAAGCATGGGCTTAGACTATCAGCACACATTCACAGACACACCAGGCATACAGCTGTACCAACAGTAGAACATTCTGGTTGTCTTATTCAGTTGGAAAAGAACTGTACTTCATGACATTTTATTTAATGGAGCCTTATCACCTGGATCAGCAATGCTGTTTACACACTAGTACATCTGGACACAGACATTAGTATACCCTTCATACAGCTACTACAGACATTTCTTTACCTGTAAGTCCTGTGTGGAGAATGTCTGTTAACAATATCTGACTGTTTCTATAAATAGTCAGTACTACTTGTCTGTTACTATAAATACATTTTATTACTGTTCTCTGGATTCAAACCCTAGGCTATGTATGGAAAACATAGCAACATATGTATTGCTTATCACACTGAGCTACTGGGTGACCATTGTGTGTTGGTTGACTAATATGTGCCTACATCTCACCTGCTGACAAGGTCTGACTTGGTAATATTGGTAGAGGGTTACAGAAGACTGCAGTGACAGTTGAACATACATGCATGAGATTCGGGCATGACAGAGATAATAGGTGAAGTGTGTATTAATACTTGGAATGCAAGTTTACACAAATAACCCCTAGTGGATGGGATTATGTGTGATCTGTACAGACCATAGATGCTGGGATGCCTACTTGACCCATACATATTTGTAGATGGTATATTTGCAGTCTACAGCTATTACTGTGTCATACTTGCCTGCATCAGCGTACCTACATTCAGGAATGCATACAGCTGAAATGCAAAGGTTAACACAAGACAATCTTGAGGAAAACACACTATAATACCTTACACATCACTATTAAGGTTCACGTTAGTGTAGAACATATATCAAATTGCATTCTATCTTGTAGTACAGCTCCACATCTACACGTTAGCATAACAGTTCTTTTGCAGCCAAACTTCAATTACTTCATGGTGTTAGACCCATATTTGCTTTGTAGCACCTGTAAAACTGGATTTCTTAAAAAACAGACCAGAATACACACAACAATTGGTAAAACAAAGCTTTATTGAGAGTGAAATGACACAGTCATTGGTATACATTTCACAAACTTTATTGTTCTCCAGTTCAAATAATGCATGCATTGAAGGTGTGCTCTTATTACACAACCTATGCAATATTAACTTTATTTCCTTCACAACTCTGACTGCAGTTGTGCTGTATTTCCTGTAGATCATGAATGAATGTCATTTATTCCATTCACATTTAGAATGCCAGTGTAATTTATTACTAGATCATTAGTATTAATATCATATACAAATATTATTCCTACACATTAATAATGTCATTGCAGTACACTCAGAACAGACTATACCTACTGGCAGTTGCTACTGTACTTTTTCTTTTTTATATGACTATATATTGCAAGATATATATGCACTCATTACACTCTCAGTGCATCCTCACTAGGCACTCTGCATAGGACTCCTAGTTGTGAGCCCTCTCCTCTGCAGCTGTGGGAAGGGAAACATATCATTATGTGCACCTGTCTTATCAGATATTCATGCTAGAATTTGGTAAAGCAATGGTTCCTATACTTACAGACTTCTGGGGCAATCCAGTCCCAAGCATCTTGGCTCCACTGAGCCAAGAGCTCCCCATTTCTCCTCTTCAGGTCATCATAATGATGACGCACCTGCTATCCAGTGCATGGGATTCCAGTAGCACTGGTGAGGTCACATGACAGATGGTCCCAGACCTCAGACTTGTATTCAGAGCCCTAGTACAGACCCTGCAGCAGTCTGTCACCACAGTTTTTGACAAGGAGCCCAAACATGACCCTGGACTCCAACATGCCCCAGCACTGTGCCTGAAAGCACGCTCCCTCTCTAACTCCAGCCATAGCTCCTGCAGTGATTAAATTCCAACATATTCTGGCTGTATTCCCTCCTGTTCCACTTAAATAAGGCTATTTTCCCACCCTTTGCCTCCAACCTGCTAAGCTTAGTTGAGCAGTGCTTAAAGTAGCAAATGCTTAGCAATGCATAGTGGTACACAAACCCACTTAGCTGAGCTGAGGACTGCTTAAACTGGAAGTGCTAAGCACTGCTCAAACCAGCTAAGCGGAGCTGCATGTTGCTAAGTACTGCTAAAACAAGTCCTGTTTGGGCATTGCTTGGTTTTATTAAGCAGTGCTTAGGTATGGGCAAACCAGAGTTTAAAAAAAAACACAATTATTGAAAGTATTTGTTCATTAATGATAATTTATTATTATGTGTATCCATTTCGCTTTATATTCCCTAAATATATGCATTTCAGTACATTATCTGGCAGTGTAACTTTAATGTATTGGACTCTTGTGTGTAACTGGGGCTTTTATACTTGGGTCTCCACTGAAAAAAGCATTCTGGTCAAGCTGAACTAACCCGGTTAACAAATTTCAATATATACATAAACAAAAAAAATTACATTTCCCTATCGCATATACAAAGCTGAATGGTCAGTATTCAAACCATGCACTTACTGCACATGAGGCTATCCCTCTAACTATTCAGCTACCAAGGATATGGCAACCAGTGCTATACTGTTCTATATAGTTCTCAGTTACGTTTAAGCATTGCTGAGGATTGCGCCATGCAAACCCACTCAGCAATGCTTAAACTTGACAGTTTCTATTAAAATTAAAAGTATCCGGTTTCCATTTTTAGATGTCTGGCATGTGTTTCTTGCTAAGAGCCATGCCGCGCAAACACAAAAATAACAATAATAAAATACATAAATAGGGACACTACATTTAAATATTTAATTTTGACAGTATATGGGGTGTGTTATGGACACTGTAACACACCCCCTACAAATATATTTTTTTACAACTTGTCGAGGACACATTTATTTTAATATTCTAGTACTGCACGGCACTTTGACAGTGCAGGGGGGGGTGTCTTACGGACACTGTAACACACCCCCTACATATAAGATTTACAACTGGCTGGGAAACACTTTTCAATTTCATCCTTTAGTGCTGTATGGCACTTTGACACTGCATGGGGTTTATTATGGACACTGTAACACACCCCTTACATATACCTTTTACAACTGGCCAGGAAAACTTCAATGTAATATTTTAGTGCCGTACGGCACTTTGACAGTGCAGGGGGTGTGTTACACATCTCTGAGCACTGTAACACTCCCCCTACACTGATTCTATAACCATGTATACAGCTCTCCCTCAGTAGCACATCTTCATTAATGTGCAAGGTGCGGTGCCGAGGTGGAGCTGCAGACACAGCCACAATACCCTCCGTGCAGGGCTTGCACTATTCCTACATGGAGTTTATTAAATCCGGGTGAAGATATATCACACATAGCTAAATATAAGTAGAGGTCAATTTTAAGATCATTAGCAATTATTAATAAAATGGCTTCAGTACTCAGCTTTGGGATAGCCCACATTTTAAAGTTCCAGTATTTGAAAATATTGACTAAATGACTTCTTGATAGTTTCTATATGAGAAGTGACCTTTTACATACAAAAAAATAGATAAACTGAAGTTTAGCTTTGTAGTTTTATTTTAAGAGGAATATATGGTTCACTGTTTCATCGCTGCATGACAGAGACAGTCCAGTTTACTTAGTGAGATGAACGCTCCTAACTATAAAATGAGCAGTTATGCCTTGTGCTAATATTGTTGGATGGGCTCTTAAAGTTTTATCCCAATACCTTGGCTTAGGTATACATTTTGAACAACCAGACAGTTAGAAAGTTTACAATGGCATAGCAATTATTTCACATCTTTGTCTTTTATCTTATATGAGAGGAAACCGCATGTGTTTCTGTTTTCCTTGTTCTGAAGCTAAATCAGTACAGAAAAAAATCACCTTCTTGTCTCATGTTAAGCAAAATTAGTTATATTAACTGACCTATTCAGTTTATTTAGATATCTAATTTAATTGCTTCTTACAGCATTGATAGTTTTAGTTAATTTTACTTCATTTACAGCTTAAGTCTGTAATTAAGTGCTGTAAATCACTAATCTGTAATCGTCTTAGCTTCTCAGGTTCAATTTGGCTCACTTTCTTGCTATAATTGCAAGTTGTTTCACCCTATGACAGATGAAATGTTCTTGTCCACAATCTCATCTTTTCAAAGATTATCATACTTTTTAAATATTAAATGATGCAAATGGATTCCTTGAAATGCAGATTTTTGGTCTCTCTCTCTCTCTCTCTTCCTGTTCTTTATCCCTTGTTACTGCTACTTCCTCTACTTTATTATAATAAATAAATAAATAAATAAACTGTGGAAATGTATTCCCACCAACTCTGTAGACATTGGACACTTACCAGCACAGGTACAACACCCAAACATACAGAAGGATCTTAATTAAATGAGTAATTACATGTTCAGCATATTCTGCCAAAATAGATCCCATCCTGAGTCTTATTTATTGTAGTGAAGTTTAAAGACTTTAAGGTAAGTCCATAATCGCAATATACAGCCTGAAACAAGAGGTATCTGTGCTGCCAGCTGTCTAAGACTGATTGGTGCCTAGTTTAGATTTTACAACATAGTACTACAAATTATCTAGGTCTTAAACATGCCAATCTCCTTGAAAAAAGAATGCAATATTGAAAAGGAAGTCTGGTGTAGTGAAAAGCACAAGCTACTGGGTCTCTTTTGTTTTACCTGGATGAAGTCTGATCCTTTAAAAGCTGAGAAAACCTGAAATTGTCTAGAAAATGAGTGATGGATGACTATCACACGTGTTCTTTGAATGCCAAATTATGGTATTATTTATTAAAAAAATATCCAGGTTCCTGTCTTTTAAAATTGAGCTTTTATATTAAATTATTGTTAAAGTATACACTCCACTTTGTGACATTTGCTGTATGTGGCCTAATGGCTCAGTGATAAGAGTTGCTCCTCACAGCCTCTACATCTGGGTCTGAAGTTCAAACCTAACTTCTGATCACTGCCTGTGTGAACTTTGCATTTGTCGGAGTCTGCATGGGTTTCATCCAGTTATGCAGAGTTCTTCCCATTCCCTGAAATAGTACATGTAGATTGTATACTCTACACTATCCATATGCATTGTTTTTACCCTTGCCTTGTAGCTGAAATGGACTTGAGATCAGTTATAATAAAAGAATAAATACATTAACATTTGTATATATTTACCTGATACTCTAACCTACATTATGTAAACATGAATTATATTTTTTATGCCCTGAAGAAGATGACAATCAGGACATAAGGAATCTCCAAACATTGGACCTGTATCAGTTTGGATTTATCAATGGCAGGTCAGATTTGCTTACCCTGATAGATTTTTTGAAAAGGTCACCAAAGCAATAAATGAAGGCAAAACAGTACACTCTACAAACCTCAACCTGGCTATAGCTTCTGACACAATTCCCCACTATGGCAAAGTAGAAAAGATACATAAATTAGGAAAAAACACTATGTCATTCACTGGATGGCCAAATGTCTCACAGATAGGATGTAGGGAATCAAAATAGGGGAAGTTGCCTCCACAGAATGCTAGTCACCAATGGAGTCCTCCATAGTTCTGTGTTGGGAACTCTCCCATTAGGCATCTACTTTTCTGAAGTGAATGCCAATACAAAAGGGCTGTGGGTGACTAAGTTTGCAGATGACTGCAAGCTAGTAGTAGGCGATGACTCCTTAAATGACATATGCATCCTGCAGGAAGAGTTGTCCTAAATAAATAACTGGTGCCAAAAGCATGGCATGAAACTAACTGCCAACAAATGTATTATTGTATCCCTTGGGATGTCATCTACCCCAAAGAAATACTACACTGACAATGCACCCCTAAGAGATGACCAACTTGTTTAGAATGTAGGAATTTATGTGGACAGTGACCTAGCTTTTTAACAACATGTGCCCACTGTTATAAGAAAGACATTCTATATTGCACAGCTTATAAACAAAGAGATTGTGTCTAGATCCAGCGATGTCATTGCCCCCCTTTACTCAACCCTCATTAGGCCACTCATTGAATATAATGCCCTCTTTGACATGTATCTGTCCAGACACATTCAACAATTGGATTGCCCAGAGAGATACTAAAAGTATACAAGTCCTAGACAACATAACCTGGGAGCGCTACAGAATCCTGAAAGCCCAAAATCCTGAAGACCAATATCCTGAAAACTCAAAATCCTGAAAACACACCAGATACCAACACTTACTATATTCCAGCACAAGTACATACAGAAACATATTACCTTTCAACTATACACAGGGGGTCAAGCCCCCCTGCACCCCCATTGTGGGGGGCTGCACCCCCCACACCCCCCTGCTACTTAAATATAACATCTTCAAGATTGCACTTCAGTACACTAAGTGCAATATCAGAGTTTATATATTAAAGTAGCAGGTGGTGTGGGGGGTGCAGGGGGGCTTGCCCCATTTATACTTGGAGAAGAGTAATATGGTTTGTGTTTTGTTTCTGTATGTACTTGTGCTGGAATATAGTAAGTGTTGGTGTCCTGTGTGTTTTCAGCATTTTGAGGTTTCAGGATTTTGAACTTTTCAGATTTTGGTCTTCGGGATTTTGGGCTTTCTGGATTCTGTAGCACTCCCCATAACCTACATAGGCTGACTCAAAGCTCTGTCACTATACTCTGTATCCTACAGTCTGCTTCAAAGTCATCTGTGTCTCAGCAAATGAAATTGTATCAGAAAGACACGGTCCAGGTATCTAAATGTCTTTGGCAACAACAGAATGGTTTGCTGGGGCAGATATATCTTGCAGGGGATAGCACTGTTCTGGAACAGACTCAATAGCCACTTAAAACAAAGTTCGTCCCTGTTCATATTCAAGTACAACTCTGATCTATGGATGGGGAAGAGAAAATTTACCACAGGACTGACCCCTGTACTACTAATAGACTGAGAAAGTTCCTAAATGCTTAATGCCAGATGCAGTTCCTAAATACTTAATGCCATGCATGGATCCCCTCAAATTATCTATGATATGATCCCAGTTTTACTCATTGGGTAATATATTACTATCTGCTATGGGATGGGTGAGGCCAGTTCTAACCAAATGGGACAAGTTATTTTGAGCACAAAAAGAGAAATTGGCTAGGCTTAAAATGGCCCACCAAGTGCAGCTAGACTAGTGCTTACCTATGAACTTATAAGAAAAATAAATGTTTCACTTTGGAACATTGTTACTTTTGATTTGCACTGTCACGGGATATAATTGTAAAGGCTCTACAATATGCAGCCAACTTGAGAGTCTAACAAACTAACACATTTAAAAATATAGACTATGACAACAAATGTCACATTGTACAGTTATGCCCCATTTCAAAGATATAGCTATTAACAAATTGGGTAGAATTGCCATTTGTGACAGTGTTTGTGCAAAGCTTTAACTATGGTAAGATGAAGGGGTAAATACCTTAAGTGTAAGCTGGTAGATAGTACAACTAGCATAGGATTGTTATTCATTTAAGAAATCACAGGTGTTAACACAACTTTTGAAATGGGTGTGTTTATTAGCTTAATGTGTTTGTAACTGTAACAAGGAGCTATGTGCTACAGAGTCTAAAAGTCCATTTGTTCCTTAAATTTTTTTTTTTTTGGTCCTCATCTTTTGTATGGGGTGCCAGTCTAGGAAGAGTCAATAGTGTGATGTGATCTAACTAAACTGTATCATTTGCTTCTCTGCCAAATCTTCTCTCCAAGTAAGAGAAAAACTTTATACTTCAAAGTAGGTAAATGACATGCAGTGATAGGATATCTGCAGAGTAACAATGCATTAAGGATGTGAAAGGATGAAAGTTCAATCATTTTCCGTGCTCTGCTGATTTAGATGGAGGTATAATTGTCACCAGCAGGTTTACACTGTCTATATTGAAAAGTATGTTCACTTTGCATACAAAAACATGGCATTGTGATTATTTTGGAAATTTCCATCCTTTACTGAGCCAACAAAAGGGGGTCTATATTGAATGCTTGAACGTTTAAAAGTTCAAGTGTCATATGGTTGACACCATATGGTCGAACTTTTAAGTTCGAACAACCAAAAAAAAAAAATACAAATAACCTACCTGAAAGTTTTAAGCGGGGGGGGCAAGCCACCCTGCACCCCCCCACACACTTTTAAATATACCAGCTCCAAGATCGCACTACAGTGCAGAAAAGGGAAATCTTCCCATTCTGTGCTGTACGGAGATCTCTGTTAAACCGTTCAAACTTCCAAAAGTTCAAGCATATGGTGTAAACCGTATGATACTCAAACTTTTGGAAGGTCAAGCATCCAATATAGACCCCGACAAAAGTACTTTATAAAAGAAAATACATACTACTTAGTGAAGATGGAGAGCTATACACTAAGTCCTTTTTTTTCTCTCTAGCAAAATGTAGAGAGACCAAGGTCTATTCCTATGGTCCTGTCATCAGCATGATAAATGAAAATGCAACCACATCACCTGCAAGATGGCATAGATATAGATCCCCTCTAAGTCTGCAACAGTACGATTACCCAATAAGTATATTAAGGAAACCCAAGAAATGACATTTTGAATACCTACCATCCCTTCCTTAAGAAAACATTTGCCATGTGGTCATCAGCCTCATTTCAATTCTGCTTCTTGGTTTCTGAATAGCTTTCTCTCTGCCAATATAATTAAGATCAGATGAAATGTATTTTGATCCTGCTGTCCAAATGCAACATGCAGACATGCATATTAAAGCTCTTGACTTGAGCGTACTATTCTGAAAGTTCAAGCAGAAGTCAAGAGGCATGAGGCCACTCTAATTAATGTATTACCTAATTTATAGGTTGTGCAAGGCAAAGCACAAGTTAAATGCAATATTCTGGCAATAAGTTGACTGATACATTTTGAATACAAAGAAAAATCTTCAGTATCTGCATTAATTCCAGCACACATGCACTTCCAAAATTATGCTCATGGATTTGAAATCATTATTTAGATGAAGAAGATGGATGTCAGGTACTATGTTAAAAAAGTCCATAAAACAGAGATTTACTTGAGTCAAAAAAACAACAATGGTATTGTAAGCTATTGAAAGTTCATAAAAATATGATATTAAACCAGTTTCAAGTATTTTTCCTACATGTTATTGAGATTCCCTCTTTTAAACATAGCTCTCAACTTCTTTACTCAAGCAAGCATCAGGCTCAGACCCATCAAATCAAGGACACTTTCCAGGTGTAGTTGTTAATTACTCATAAATCTGACAAATTCAGATCACTTTGACCGAACATAAACATTTCTGTTGAATACAACGGCTTCATTGATGTAAGTTGATCATATCCATTTTTTGCTTACAGAGCTATGGTATTCTAGTCTGAAGCACATTTTCCATGATGATTAATATCACTCTCTCTCTGTATATATATATATCTATATATCTATATATCTATCTTATTCTTCTTCTTCTTTTGGCTGCTCCTGTTAGGGGTTGCCACAGCAGATCGACTGTTTCCATTTCCTCCTGTCCTCTGCATCTTGCTCTGTCACACCAACCACCTGCATATCCTCTCACCACATCCATAAACCTTATCTTAGGCCTTCCTCTTTTCCTGTTACCTGGCAGCTTCATCCTTAGCATCTTTTTCCCAATATGCTCTGCATCCCTCCTCAGCACATGTCCAAACCAATGTAATCTTGCCTCTCTGGCTTTGTCTCCAAACCTTTCAACCTGGGCTGACCCTCTAATATACTTATTCCTAATCCTGTCCAACCTCGTCACACCCAGTACAAATCTTAACATCTTCAACTCTGCCACGTCAATCTCTGACTCCTGCCTTTCTGTCAATGCCACTGTCTCCAACCCGTATAACATAGCTGGTCTCAGTACCCTCTTGTAGACCTTCCCTTTCACTCTTACTGGTACTCGTCTGTCACAAATTACTCCAGACACTCTTCTCCACCCACTCCATCCTGCCTGTACTCTCTTCTTCACCTCTCTTACACACTCACCATTACTCTGAACTGTTGATCCCAAGTACTTAAACTCATTCACCTTCGCCACCTCTACTCCCTGCATCCTCACCATTCCTCTCATTCACACACATATATTCTGTCTTAGTCCTGCTGACCTTCATTCCTCTGCTTTCTAGAGCATAATTCCACCTCTCCAGTGTCTCCTCCACCTGTTCCCTACACTCACTACAGATCACAATGTCATTTGCAAACATCATTGTCCACAGGGACTCCTGTCTGATCTTGTCTGTCAACCTGTCCATCACCATTGCAAATAAGAAAGGGCTCAGAGCTGATCCTTGATGTAATCCCACCTCCACCTTAAACGCATCCGTCACTCCCACCGCAGACCTCACCGCTGTCACACTACCTTCGTACATATCTTGTACCACTCTTACATACTTCTCTGACACTCCCGACATCCTCATACAATAACACAACTCCTCTCTAGGCACCCTGTCATATGCTTTTTCTAAATCCACAAAGACACAATGCAACTCCTTCTGACCTTCTCTGTACTTCTCCATCAACACTCTCAGAGCAAACATCGCATCTGTAGTGCTCTTTCCTGGCATGAAACCATACTGCTGATCACTAATCATCACCTCCCTTCTTAACCTAGCTTCCACTACTCTTTACCATAATGTCATGCTGTGACTGATCAGTTTAATCCCTCTGTAGTTACTACAGCTCTGCACATCACCCTTATTCTTAAAAATCGGTACCAAAACACTTTTTCTCCATTCCTCAGGCATCCTCTCACTTTCCAAGATTTCATTAAACAATCTAGTTAAAAACTCCACTGCCATTTCACTTAAACACCTCCATGCTTCCACAGGTACGTCATCTGGTCCAACAGCCTTTCTGTTCTTCGTCCTCTTCATAGCTATCCTTACTTCCTCCTTGCTAATCCACTGCACTTCCTGATTCACTATCCGCACATCATCCAACCTTCTCTCCCTCTCATTCTCTTCATATATCAACCCCTCAAAGTACTCTTTCCATCTGCTCAACACACTCTCCTTGCTTGTGAGTACGTTGCTCTCGTTATCCGTTATCACCCTTACCTGCTGCACATCTTTACTAGCTCGGTCCCTCTGTCTAGCCAATCGGTACAGGTCCTTTTATATATATATATATATATATATATATATATATATATAGATAGATAGATAGATAGTGTGTATGTGTTTATATATATGCACATACATGCATATACTCTAAGGTCATAATTTCTATTAGAAATTATGGAAAATATTTCTTAGAAAAAAAGAAAAAGAATCTGCCTATATTAAAAAAAATCTGCCTCTTTCCATTTTTTTGTAGCTTTGTAAAAAAAAAAATATTTTTTTGAACCATTTTGTTTGAAAATCTATGGTTAAAACAATTTTCCTTCTCAAACAGGCCCAACATCCTATCTAATTTAAAAGGAAAAGCACAATGTAAGAAACTGAGGATTTTCTGAAAGTTTTATATTTGAAAGATACCATAAACTACATGCACGGAAATCATTTATATTTTACAACTGTCAGTATTGCACCTTTATTTTCAAATAAAACTGCAATTCTTCAGTGCATGTTTAACTAAATCTTGAATACATTACCATAGAACCAAGGTCATAATTAACTTACAAGGCTTTTTCCAGCATTCTGCATGCCATTTTAGATGCACACCACTTTAGCTGTATTTTCATACATATTTTGAACTAGTCCATTTTTATTTGCTTTTACATTATAAATAACAAAATATGGCCGATTGAGATCAACCTTATTGTTGTGTATGTGATGACATAGAACTATCAAGTTACACAAAGGCATTAAAGTTAAATGCAAAACATTATTTGATATTCATGGGTTCCTCACCATAATGAGTATGTTTTCTCTTGAAGATTTGATTACATGATTCCAAGACACATGTAATAACAGAATCCTTGGCAAGAATATAAGAAAAAATACAATAACTGTGTATCAAGGTCACATACCTAATACATGCATGTTTTCAACAGTGTTGTAATTTATGGAAGGACTACTCACTGGGTATACAGACATTCATTACTTAATAACATGATGCAACAAACATGTCAACAAAAGTAATACTGAATAAGTGTTAGCAGCTAAAACTGTTTTATTAGAAAGCTGCAGCAATAGATAAATTGTGGAGTCAGTTATATGTTATGCAATGAAAATATAGACTGTGCTTTCCCTCATGTCTTCTTAGCTCCATTCAATTTTCATATCAACACTGATGTAACACATATGGTCCTTCAGGTCTATTTTGAGCACCTATAATAAAAAATATATAGATGTTATTATGATAACATGCTTCATTTTACTTGTGAGACTTATAAAGTGTTGTATGAAGGCAGTGCATTATGATAAACCAGGAAGCAATGTATGGAAAACAGATAATCAGGTCTTCACAATATGTTTTGCTTCAGATTACAATGGTTCATTGTGCAAACACACAGCATATAATCTGCAACTGCTTTTAAGGATAGTTCACAAAATTTGATTTATGTCTTATTAATAAATACAGTGAGTTTATAATACATTTTGTACTCTTGCTTCCATTATCTGTCAGTCATAAGCCCCATCCAGAGTTAATTAGCCGGTTTGCTTCTCATCACCTGCATGAGGGTTGACCAGAAGTAGTTGTCATTCAGACAACCATCAGGAGTGATATGAGGGTAATGCTTAGTTTATCCATTCCAACAACATGCTTCTTGTTGCCAATCAGAGTTAGGACTACCAAGTGAACACCTTTAACTAAGTGTATGCAGTCCCCTCCCCTGGACAACTGAGTGGGTCAAGTTTGTTTACCCCTCACATTCCCTGTCCAGGTTCCTCTAGTGCTGGGCTTGCAATACAAACCTATCTCACATTGGTTGCAGTTGGAAATCCATCCTCTAGGCCACTGAGTCAAGCTGACAAGCAAAACAGGAATCCTTCACCAAAGGTCACTGCCCAAATAATCCAAACTGATAACGAATAAATGAAAGAGCAGTTGTACCACCAAGCTAAGATACACTTTTAATAAAAGCTTTAGATAAAATAACAAATACATGAGCGCTTTCAGGTCTAAGCCCTTCATCAGATAAAATACATTCAAAACCTCACAGTATTTAAATAAAAACTAACCAATCACATCTCAATATTGCACACTCCCCCTTTTTAAGGCTGGTTTTAATGGTTTGACCCCATTTGAATGCATTTTATCTGATGAATTTCTTAGACCCGAAAGCACTCATGTATTTGTGATTTTATCTACAGCTTTTATTAAAAGCGTATCTCAGCCTGGTGGTACGACTGCACAGAGTCAAGCTGATGTTACAGTTTTCATAGGTTCATAGGTGTGTACTAGGCTAATGGCTCTGGAGCCTTTACAAGCCTATCCCATAGGATTACTCTGGCATCATACCACCCCACCTTAGTTCCCAGTGTATCTGTTGAGTGGAGCCACTGGAATGATCCCCGGGGTGAATTTTCTATCTCCCATCCACTCATCAAGATTTCTCTTTAAGAGGGCCATTGAGGTGCTCTGTTTGACATGTATGGGAAGTCTATTCCATAGCATGGGCAGTTACTGGGTTATGAGCCTGTCCCTCCAGCTTGTTCTTTTGATTGTGGTAATGAGGCGTAGGTCTCTGGAGTGTGTGGTGTGGAGGGAATGGGATTTCTTCAGATGTAGCATTTCTAAAAGCACTGGGTCAGAGATGGGTTTGTAAGTCAAGCAGAGATCGCCTCTAAGTAGACAATATGAGACAGAGAATAGTCGGAGTTTTTTGAGTCTATCAATATAGGACAAGTGTTTAAGGCTGAAAATCCTCTTTGTGAGGTACTTTTGCAGCCTCTCCAGTTGTTGCAGGTGTCTAGTAAGGTACATGCCAAATGGGGTATTGTACTCATTGATTGGCCTAATGAGGGAAGAGTAGAGGGAGACAATAACCTTTTTCTTCCTGGATGAAAAACCTTTAGTAATGAGATGTGCCACATAGAAGGACCTTCTGACCACAGTGGCAATGGGGTGGTCA
Organism: Protopterus annectens; assembly: GCF_019279795.1. Classification (NCBI taxonomy): domain Eukaryota; kingdom Metazoa; phylum Chordata; order Ceratodontiformes; family Protopteridae; genus Protopterus; species Protopterus annectens. The sequence continues at coordinate 35,842,964 of NC_056734.1, read as the reverse complement.
AAAAAGAAGTTGCTGTCAACCTGTGTTCCTAGATCTCTTATAACACCTTCTGTGTTCAGTGGATTACCATTGATGTGGTGATAATTCATGGTCACTGAGTTTTTACAAAAGGGGATGACACATTTTTGGCATTGAGCTTAAGGCCATGGTTCTGACACCAATCATTGGTCTCAGTGAGGTCTTTCTTTAGGATGTCAGCATCACTTGGGGAGTTAATAATAGCTCCCAACTTGCAATCATCTGCAAACATTGTCAGCCAGAGTCCCTTTCCGTTGGACTGGACTTCAGAAAAGTAGATACCAAACAGGAGAAGACCCAGGACTGAACCCTGTGGGACTCAACTTAAGACTGATTGGCAGTCTGACTTGGAATCAGCTACCTTCACAATGTGGGTTCTATCTGCGAGCCAGTTTGTAACCAACCTAGTGATACAGGGGTTGATGCCTAGCTTAATGAGTATTTCTATGATTCGTGAGTGGGGAATGCTATCAAAGGCCTTGGCCAGATCAAGGTAGGCTGTATGAACCACCTTGCCTTCATCCACATCTCTGGTGACTGACTCAAAGAAGTTGACCAGGTTGAGCCGGCATGATCTACCCTTCACAAAACCAAACTGTGTGGGATCCAGAGTCTGGAGATTCCCTATATCCTTGTTTATTAGGTCCATGAAGGTGCATTCCATAGCTTTGCATATCTGAATCATCAGACTAATGGGGCAATAGTTCCCAAGGTCTGTAATCGCTCCTTCTTTGTGGAGAAGGATGACTGCAGCAGTGCGCCATTCGGTAGGGACAAAGCCTAAGGTGAGACTGTGATTGAATAGCACACACAGGTGAGGTGCCAGTTCACTCTGTAGTTCATCTAGAACTCAGCCAGAGATATTGTCAGGTCCCATAGAAGCTGTATTCTTGGCCTTGGACAGTGCTGTTTTAACCTGTGCAGCAGTAATACTGGGTACCTGACAATTTACTGGTATTGTGATTGGTCCTTTGGTGGGGGAGAGAGGGGTAAAGTTGGCACTGAATCCATCAGACAGTATATTAGCACTATCTGTTGGCTCAGTATAGGAGGTATCATAGTGCAGTAGCTCAGAGCAAATCTGAGTATTGTCATGTAGATTCTTTACATAACTATAGAAAGCCTTGTGATTGCCTTTACTATCTGCTGCAATTCTGTTTTCATAGCTAGCTTTAGAGGATTTGGTGAGGGATCTCAACTTTTTGTTGAGTCTGATAAGGGAGATTTTCCAGTCTTGAAACTTCACCTTATTCCACATCTGATTCTTCCTTGTGTTGTCGAGTTTGTTTATGGCAGAGGATCACTAGACTGGATTCCTTTTTTTGAAGGAGAGCATCTTAGTTCTATTGGGTATGATGAAATCCATGCATTTGTGTATTTGTTCGTAGAGGGCATTAGTGTATAATTTGTCAGTCATGCAACTGTTCTCCATTTGCATGAGTGCTGTGAAGTTAGCCTCCTCTGTTTTTAGGAGCCCAAAGTTAGCTTTGGAGAAGCTTTTCATGATGGCTACCTTTATGGGGGATGGGGGTGGGAGGGATGTGGATTTCCAAGATAATTAGTTTGTGATCGGATCTAACCAGGGAGAAGTTGCCTATTCATGTAGAGCAATGGTCATCCATGTTAGTAATGATCAGGTCAAGGATGTTGCTACCTCTAGTGGTGGTAAGAACAAGCTGTTCCAGGGCATTGGAATTAATGAATTCCAGTAAACGTTGGGCAAGTGTATTGGTACATGACTAGTTTTCCCAGTTAATGGAGGGGTATTTGAAGTCGTCCAGTATGAGAGTGCTAGGCTGGACCCTAATGTTCTCCAGGATGCCTTAGGAACATGGAGTGTGAGTCTTGGGAGATGGTTGGGGGCCTATAGCAGTCTACAACCTGAATCACTGTCTTCCCCAATGTTAGCTGCACCTGAAGTATATCTGATGCGTTTTGTTGTGCTACCAGTCTGGAGGTGTGTGCATCCTTTATGAATATGGAAAAACCACCACCTTTGGAGCTTCAATACAAGTTCTGGGGCTAAAAGGTGTGGAATGAGCTATAGCCTGGTAGTGCAGGGCTGCTTTCTGCTGCTTTGAACCAGGTCTCTATTACAGCATAAATGTTGATGTTCTCCATTTTAAGGAGTGCTTCAAGTAAGTGCATTTTGAGATTTAGACTTCTAGCCATGAGCAGCATGACCCTCAGATGGCATTTCTTTGTAGCTGTTATGGTGGTAATTTGGTCTTTAGAACACTGCATAAAAAAGGCACTATAGGGGTGGCAAGAGCCTTGGCCAGTATCTGGAAGCCCAGGGGTGAAAGATGCAGGCCATCTCTTTCAAAGCATTGAGGTCTGTCATTCATGTCACCCAGGTAGACAGAAACGGGATCCCCTTAGAATGACACCAGAAACTTAGCCAATTGTTGAAATCAATCATTTTCTGCTTGTACTGTGGTATCATTCTGGGTGATGGTAGGAAGCTGCTCAGGGCTAGGGTCATACCCACTTGGTCTACATAATCTGAGAGCTCATCCATATCTCTTTTCATGTAGTCCAGGGAGGCACGTCTCAGGTCTTTCGCATCCACATGTACAATGACAGAGTCACATTTGTACCTGTTGTTTACAGACCTGAGTGCATGCATTATGTGGTGGATCCTGGCACCTGACAGGCAGCTAACTCTTACTATCTCCTTATTCAGTCTAGTGAGTGGGAAATCAGTGTGCCTAACTATTGTCACCCATGACTAGTGTGTTAGGCATGCTGTTTTGCCTTAGGGGCTTTGGTTGAGTGGCACTCTGTTTAGGAGCGTTATGTGTCTCATGATTAGTGTTGTGTTGTGGTGGTCAAGTTCATTTCTGCCTTGGAGGTCTCTGCTGTTTGGGTAGATTTTTATTGAGAGCCTTCGCAAAGGAGGGTGTGTGGTTTGTGTTTTTATGTGAAGGTAGTGCTGGTGTGAGTTCTGAAGGGCTATGTGTTCCATGTGGTGTGGTGCATGGGCAGCTATTCCAGTGTTGGCTGGAGAGTGAGTGGCTTCCAATTTGGATATATAAGTGCATCTCTCGCAAGTCTGAGTGTTGGGAGGTAAGCGGAGAGGGTTATCAATGTACATGAGGCAGTTGCTACATTGCCTCAGGATGCCCAATTTCAGCAGGTTACTAGAAGAAAACACAGGGAACTGACCTTTAGATATGCCTGGAGGGGTGGGCATTAATAATAAGCACTGGAGCTGTTTCCTTGTAGAACATTTAGTGCTGGCAACACTTTTGTGTGCTACAATAATTGCTACAAGATGTCTGATGAAGTGCTAGACTAATAAGCTAGTAAAAGTGCAAAAGAGGAGAGAACTAGCAGATCTGAGGGAAAAATTGAAGAGCACACTTATTTGGAACTGCTCAGAAGCTTACAAACAGTCCTGGATACAGCAAATCTGTATCTGGACTAGACTAGTTACAAGAAAGGTGGGAAACAAGCACAAATGCAGGCTTTTTAAACCAGCAAGTTGAAAGAGATGGAAAACTGCCCACACAGCCCTACAATTTCTGGGCCAGAAAACACTCCTGTTGGAGTAGATAGGCTACCTTGTGCTTACTACTCTCACTGATAAGCCAGGAGTCTTCCCTCCAACACAGAAATGTTTGGGGGATCAGAAGCTTGCAAACAGTCCTGGATACAGCAAATCTGTATCTGGATTAGACTAGTTTCAGGAAAGGTGGGAAACAAGTACAAACATGGGCATTTAAACCAGAAAGTTGAAAGAGATGGAAAAACTGCCTAAAAGGCAATAAACTACAATTCTGGGCCAAAAAGCACTCCTCTTGTAGTAGATAGGCTACCTAGTACTTACCACTCCCACTACGCTAGAAGGCTTCCCTCCAACACAGAAATTCTTGGGGGGCTCAGAAGCTTACAAACAGTCCTGGATACAGCAAATCTGTATCTGGACTAGACTAGTTACAGAAAAGGCAGAAACAATCGCAAACGGGGCCTTTTAAACCAGAAAGTTGAAAGAGATGGAAAAACATCCAAAACAGTCAATAAACTACAATTTCTGGGCCAGAAAGCACTGCTCTTGTGGTAGATAGGCTACCTAGTGCTTACCACTCCCACTGATAAGCTAGAAGGCTTCCCTCCAACAAAGAAAGGCTTGGGGGGCTCAGAAGCTTACAAACAGTCCTGGATACATCAAATCTATATCTGGACTAGACTAGTTACAAGAAAGGCAGAAAACAAGCTTAGAGTATTTTTTTACAGAAAAGAAGCTAAAACAGCATTAAAACAATTCAAGTGCAGTGCAAGCCAGCACACTTGAGTGTGTAGTAATATTACAGCAAATACAGTTTAAATAAATGCAATCATTGATAAAAATGCTAAAAAGCAGTGGACCTAGGATAGACCATTGTGAGACTCCAGTATTTGATGTTTAGGAAAAGACAGAAGGATTGGTGTCATCCAGTTGCTTGTTGTCTATCTGTAAGGTAGTTGGAAAACCAGTTTAGGGTAGAGGTAGATATATCTAAATTGAAGAGTTTGGACAGGAGAAGTGGGTAGGAGACAATATTGAAGGCCTTGGAAAGGCCAGGAAATAGACAGGAGACAAGGTTTCCTGAGTCACAAGCATAGTTGACTGTCTCTAAGAAGGATATAAGAGTGGTGGTGGTACTATAACTAGGCCTAAACCCATGTTGAGTTGGGGAGAGGATGATGTAGTGTAGTAGGTACTTAAGTAGTTGGCTATGGATACATTTTTCCAGAATACTGGAGATGGGAGAGAGGATGGCAATTGGTTGGAAGTTAGATATATCATTATTTGTTCCACCTTTGTGTATATGGAGGATAAATGCCTTTTTCCAGATGGTGGGAATGAGGGACTATTGAATGGATCTGTTTAGAAGTATACTGATGGGATAGTCTATAATGTCTGCTGATATTTGGAGAAATTCTGGGGGTAAGTTATCCGGAGCATTAGATCCAGGTTTAAGTTTAAGCATAACATTTTTTTTATGGTGGAGGTAGGTATGGGTGAGAGATCAAAGTTTGGTCTTGCTGTTGCGGATGGGTTTGGAGAAGGTGGGTTGATTTGTGGGAAGTTGGTGGTGAGGCTGGCTATGCTGTTTTTTAGAGGTTGAGTTAAAAAGTGAGGCTATTTCAGCTGGGGCCCAGTCTGGATCAGGGGAGGGATTTTTACTTTTGCCTGGGTTTGATAGATAGTTTATGGAACTCCAAAACCTTTTAGGATTTTGCATATGGTCATTTTGAAGACTAATGTAGTGGTCCTGTTTGTTTTTGATGACAAGTCACTTTACTTGATTATGGAGTTGTTTGTATTGAAAGAAGTCTCCAGTGTTTTTACTTGTATGCCATAATTTCAAGGCCTTGTCCTTAGCTTTCATAAGCTGTTTGGTGGGTTTAGTGAGCCAACTGGCCTGGTTGGCTTTCACTCTCCTACGTTGGAGAGGAGTGAGATTGTCAAGTACTTGGAGGAATGTTGAGTTTAAAAAATTCATTAGCGTTATTCAGTGGTAGAACTTTAAGTGGATGCCAGCTGATATTTCCTGTAGTATTATTGAAGGTAATTGGGCAGAAGTGGGATAGGTCTCCACTATGCTTATAGTGGTGTGTATTAGGCACTGGGTTTGATTTAAGAATTATGTTTGCAGCTAAGTGATCACTAATGCTGTTAGGTAGAGTATCTGTGTAGGAAATTTTGCTAGGGTCAGAGACAAGGACCCAGTCCAGTATTGAGCTGTTGTTTTTGTTGGGTCTAGTTATGGTAGTAATAAGTTGGGTGTATTTAAATAGGTTGATACTGTGTGTCAGGTGATCATATATGATGTCTAACCAGTTAATATTCACATCACCAAGTATGATTGTTTCATTCTCTATATTTTTGGATAACCAATCTAGGATGTCCTCAGGTATTGGGATATTGTTGCCAGGGGGGATATATATATATATATATCACTATAATGCAGATGTTTTTACTGTTATTCACTTTCATGTGGGATATTAGTATTTTGGCTGTAGAAAATCTGTATGTGGATTTGTATGAAACTATATTAAAGGTATTATGATACAGCAGAGCAATACCTTCACCTTTTCTTTCTGGCCTATCTTTTCTCAGGCAAGAGAAGCCTGATGGAAGAAATTCTGAGGTTTTAATATAAGGTTTTAGCCAAGTCTTGGTTCCTGCTACAATATCAGGCTTATTATGTTCAATGCAGGTATGGAGATCTGATGCTTTGGAGGGGAAAGGAGGTGAAGTTAAGTGATTTGTGATGGTTTGTGCGATAAGAAGGGGAGTGAGTGAGTCTAGGGTTTGGGTGAATGTCATCACATATAATTAGGTTAGGGTAAGAGTGTGCTGGATTGGTGAGTTGCAATTTTTTCCTTGTGTTGTATTCATGTGTGAATGTATTTGTTTTTTTTTTAGTTTTTTTCCTGTAAGGGCTGTATTTTAGCTTATTAAGGAGGGTGATGTGTATTATGTACAGAGTGGATGCTATGTCAGAGTAGGAAGTGAGTTTGGGCAGAGGAGTGGTAGTTACGTGCGTAGGTTTGTAATATTTAAATATAGATTCAGGTGAAGCTAGTAACTGCAGAAAGAGGAAGGATAGAGAGAGAGTGTAAGTAGTGTTAGGCTGGTGATGAATGTTATGTTGTAATGGAGGCATATGTATGCTAGTAAAGAGTAAGATTACTTTGTAAGATAAACTGAGTGTGAAGACAGTGTAGTGGAGTAAAGGAATTGGATGAAGGGTAGGATTGGGTGAGTAGTAGTGGTAGACGGAGTTTAGTTATGACAAAACTAATTGAAGTGGGGGTAGGTGGGAATGGAGGAAGGGTAGAGGAGCGGAGTGAGCCCAAGTGCAGTGAGGGTGAATGGAGTGGGCAGGCCCTTCACTTAGTAGACCACAAAGAAAAGAAAAACAATCAGCAAGTGAAGGAAAAACTCAGGGAGGTGAAGCCAGTTAAGAGAAGAGGACTGAAGGTGGAGGAATTGTAGCTAAAGTAAGCATTGTAAGCAGTTAGGGCAGGGGAAGAGGTGGGAATAGAAGAATTTAATTTAGTTTTATGAATGTGAAAGGAACAAAGAAACAATGTGTAGTGATAATATCAGTAATAGGAAAGTTGGAGGAGTGTGGGAGTGTTTGCTAGAAGGAAAGAGGAAGCACTAGATGAGGGCTGGGGTGGGAAAGAAAGAGGGTGCATAGGACAGTATAGGCCATGTATAGGGAAGATAGAGTGAGTTGGTAGTATATGGGGAGGTAGGGGTAATAACTAGGGTAAGAGGTTTTAGGTGATGTAGGAGGGCACCACTGCAAAAGAACAGTGTGGTAGGTTTAAGTTATGAATTAGCAAATACGTAAGATTGCAGGCACATGCATTGGTTATGCAAGGCAAGCAGGGTCCCGAGGAAGGTTCAAGCATCCAGTGGATGACAGCAGTAAAATAGCATAGAAGTCTTTAAGAGGTGCTTATCTGGGAGCCTCAAACAACTCTGAGCTGAGGGATGTTAAGAGGACATTTAACACTGATTATGCAAGGGAAGCAGGGCCCGCAAAAAGGTTTGCGCATCCAGTGGATGAGAGGAGTAAAATGGTACAGCAATCTTTTACTTAAGATGAACTTATCTGGGAGCCTTGAACAATGCTGGGCTGAGGGAGGTCAAGAGGATGTTTAACAGTTTCCAGATATACTAGATGAAATACATTAGAATCACCACTTGCACATAACCAAGTCAAAGGAGGGGGGGGGTTGTTAGCTGGGTGCAGAGTAAGGTAGAAATATATTTCACCATTTAAGTAATAGAGCTGTGTTAATCTGACATTGTCCTTTGCATTTTAGTATAAGGTACAGATAATAAAATGAGAAGAAGAAAACCAAGGAAAGCTCCTTAACAGCTTTTTTATCTTCTGGTCACTACCTCACCCTCTTCTTTTAATAACAAAAACTATGGATGGATGTCAGACAAATGCAATGGAGTACTATATAGAAGCTGCTCCAGTTTTTAGTTTTACTGGGGAATTCCTAAGTAGCCTATATTACCTTAAAAAAGGTATATGGATGAGCCTACCAACCCAGTTAACAAATGTAAAATAAATAAACAAGTTGTATAACATGTGCCTTTGGTCTTGCAAGGCATCATATCTGCTAAATGTTTATTTCATTTAAAGAAGAGTTTCAATGACTCTGACTCATGGACTTTACCCAATATGCACTTCATTTCATAAACAGAAAAATTCCAATATTCTGTAGAAGGAAATAGCTGTTTTCTTTTACACTGTTGATGAAAATACTAGTACTGTAGTGAGACCTCTCCTCATCATATCTATGGGAAAATGCTTTTCAAATTCTGAAAATTGCAATCTGGAATGCTAGACAATCAAATATATAGATACATAGGCAGTATAATAAAATTCAGAAATATCTGATGCAATATGTTAATGACAACTCACGTGTGTGTATGTATATATATATATTTATAAATATGTCTGTATATATATATATATATATATATATATATATATATATATATATAGATAGATAGATACACACACACACACATATATATATATATTTATAGATACATATCTATATCTATACAGCTCTCTCTCTGTGTATTTATATATATCTATATATATATATATATATATATATATATATATAAATATATACACTATTTACTTATCTGTCTATCTATTTATTTGGCTATTTCGCAGCCGCAGTGGTACAGTGGTTAGAGTTGCCACCTCACAGGAAGAGGTTCTCTGGTTTGATCCTTGGCAGGGGTTCCTTGTGTGTGGAGTCTCCATGTCCTCCCTATGGTCACTTGGGTTTCCTCTGGATGCTCTGATTTCCTCCCTTATCCCAAAGACATGCTATAGGTGGACCGGACACTCTATATTGGCCCTAGGTGTGAGTGCGTGCATGTGTGTGCCTTCTGTGGAAGGTTGGTTGCTGGGCTGGCAACTCAACACCATAAAACTCCACTGCCAATCATGAGTGGACAGGTGATCCTCTGTGGTGACCCCTAACTGGGAAAAGCCAGAAGAAGATTATAAATGGTAGCTTTTTTTTAGTCAAGCATGTCTTCTGTCGACATGCAAATAGGCTGGCTTGTTTCGCTAACTGACAGTTTGCTGAATGTAAAAAGATAATCACCAAGTGCAAGAACCTGTGAAAATAAGATTTAGAGAAGTTTCCATTTACCCTACTGTTGTAAGGCTTGGTGATTGTGCATATTAATACCAAGCTTGTGAGAAACTGGTGGGTACAAGGGCCTCCCCCCTCAGAAAAAAAGAAAATATTTTTTTTTGTTTGAATTTTAATCACATTCCACTGAATGTGAATTCAGTTGAATTGGTCAATGGTGTGATTGTTGGCAATAGAGTAGTTTAACTATTGCTAATACATTCAAATATATCTAGCAATCAATATCTATATGAAAGATAATGACCAGGGTATCAATTCTGAATGAACAGCATAAGCCTCCTGAAGTTCAGTTTTAAAGAAAACTCCACAGCAAAGAAGTAGGTAGATTGTACACTCTAAATTGGCCCTAGGCGTGAGTGTGCCTTCTGTGGAAAGTTGGGTGCCGGGCTGGAAAAAGCTGAAAGAAGAAGAATTAAGGGCAACTGTAATGAGTGCTTTCATCAACTACAAGACTTCTTCAGATTAATCAGTAGCAATAGGGTTTATAAATGCTGTGAGGGTTGAATAGGTAGTTGGCCTGACTGGTCTCAAAGTGAGGGGGCATATGTTTGTGTAAGTGTGTGGTTGGAGGAAAAAAATCAACCTAATTTGCATCTAGAATTGTGTGTGTTTGTGTTTTGTGGAAAAATGCACCTTATTTGTATGTAGAGCCCTAGGCTGCCCATTGTCCCTAGTACCCCCCTATTTTCAAAATCTTTAACAACTGCACACTAAAGTACAGGCCTGTTTCAAGTCATTATTACTTATTAAAAAATCATCGGTTTCTTTATTTTCAGTTCTTATCGAAAGTAGGCAAGGAGATAAATCTTTTATGGACTAGAGATTGGTTGGTGCCTGTTTATAAATGGCATCTCATATCAAAAATCTCCAATAATATTTATGCCTTGAGGACTGCGACTGCATTTATGGGTCCCAAAAGTAAATCATTAGGTGGCTAGAATGAATTATCTCATGGAATAAAGAAAATTTTAAGAATACCATGCTAATATCTAGTTGTTGCATTTCTCCCCTTGATGCACTGGATGATTTTGAACAAGAGGATTTTGCACAATATTTTTATTAGAGTTTGACGAGGAGAGAGGTGTTTTCTGTAAGATTAAACACTGACATACAGAGCACTTTTACTCACTTCTAGATCATAGGTTCATAGGTGTGCACTAGGCTAATGGAGCCTTTACAAGGCAAGCCCATCGAAGTGCCTGGCATCTTGCTGTCAGACATTAGTTCCCAGTGCCTCTATCAAGTAGAGTAACTGGAGTGATTCCTGGGGTGAACTTTCTATTTCCCATCCACTCATCAATATTTCTCTTGAAGAGGGCCAGTGATGTACTCTATTTGACATGTATGGGAAATATATTCCAGACCATGGGCAGTCTCTGGGTTATGAACCTGTCCCTACAGCATGTTCTGTTGTTTGTGGTAATGAGGTTGAGGTCTCTGGAGCATATGGTGCAGAGGGATTGGGATTTCATTAGATGAATCATTTCTAACAGAGCTGGGTCAGACATGGCTTTGTAAGTCAAGTGGAGATTGCCTCTCAGTGGACGATATGAAACCGAGAATTGCTGGAGTTTTTTGAGTCTGTCCATGTAGGACATGTGTTTAAGGCCTAGGTTCCTCTTCGAGAGGTACTTTTGTGCCTTTCCAGCTCTTGCATGTGTCTAGTGAGGTACATACCAAATGGGGCATTATACTCGATGATTGGCCTAATGAGGGAAGAGTAGCAAGAGATGATGACCTCTTTCTTCCTGGATGCAAAACCTTTGGTAATGATATGTGCCACATGGAAGGACTTTCTGACCACAGTGGCAATGTGGTGGTCGAAGGAGAGGTTCCTGTCAACCTGTGTCCCCAGATCTCTTATAACACCTTCAGTGTTCAGTGAGCTCCCATCAATGTGGTAAGTAGTGGGAACTGAGTTTTTCCCAAAGGGGATGACGACGCATTTTTTGGCATTAAACTTAAGGCCATGATTCCAACACCAGTCATTGGTCTCAATAAGGCCATTCTGTAGGATATCTACATCACTTGGGGAGTTAATAATGACTCCCAGCTTGCAGTCATCTGTGAACTTGGTCAGCCAGAGTCCCTCCGTGTTGACCTGGACTTCTGAGAAGTAGATGCCAAACAGGAAAGGACCCAGGACCGATCCCTGTGGAACTCCACTCATGACTGGTCGGCAGTCTGACTCGGACTCCACTACTTTCACCCTGTGGATTCTATCTCTGAGCCAATTTGCAACCCACCTAGTGATATATGGGTTGATGCCTAGTTTGGTGAGTTTATCAATAATTTCTGAGTGGGGAATAGTATCAAAGGCCTTGGCCAGATTGAGGTAAGCTGTATGAACTGTCTTGCCCTCATCCACAGCTTTGGTGACTGACTCAAAGAAGTCAACAGCAGGCATGATCTGGCTTTCACAAAACCAAATTGTGTGGGATGTAAAGATTGGAGATTCCCTATTTCTTTGTTAATTAGGTCCATAATGATGTGCTCCATAGCCTTACATATCAGACTTGACAGGCTAATGGGGCTATAATTCCCAGGGTCTGTAGTTGCTCCTCCTTTATGGAGAGGGATGACTGTAGCAGTGAACCATTCAGTAGGGACAAAGCCTGAGGTGAGGCTGTGACTGAACAGGGCACGCGTGGTGCCAGTTCACTTTGTAGTTCATGTAGAACACAGCCAGGGATATTTTCAGGTCTCATGGAAGCTGTATTCTTGACCTTAGAGAATGCAGCTTTACCCTGTGCTGCAGTAATGCTGGGTGCCTTGCATTCCTCTGGTATTGTGTTTGGTCCTTTATGGGGGAAAGAGGAATAAAGTTGGCAATGAATCTGTCAGCCAGTATGTTGGCAATATCTATTGGCTCAGTATAGGAGGTACTATTGTGCAGTAACTCAGAGTAAACCTGGGTATTGCTGTGGAGATTCTTGATATAACTATAGAAGGCTTTGTGGTTGTTTTTAGTGTCTGCTAGAATTCTGTCTTCATAGCTGGCTTTAGAGGTTTTGATGAGGGATCTCAACTTATTGTTGAGGCTAATAAGGGAGGTTTTCCAGTCTTGGGACTTCACCTTTTTCTGCAACAGTTTCTTCCTTCTGTTTTAGAGTTTAATAATGGCAGGGAACCACCAGATTGGCTTCCTTTTTTTGGAGGAGAGTGTCTTGGTTGTGTTGGATATGGCTAGTTCCATGCATTTATGTATGTGTTCATACAGTGCATTGGTGTATAATTAGGCAGTCATGCATCTATTTTCCATTGACATGGGTGCCGTGAAGTTAGCCACCTCTGTCTTTAAGAGCCCAAAGACAGCTTTGGAGAAGTTTTTCAAGGTGGTTACCTTTGCTTGGGGGGGGTGTGTGAGATGTGGATTTCCATAGTGATTAGTTTATGGTCAGATCAAACCAGGGAGGAATTGGCTATTGGTGTAGAGCAACGTCTGCCCATGTTTGTAATAACCAAGTCAAGAAAGTTGCTTCCTCTAGTGGGGGTAAGAATGAGCCAGTCAAGGGCATTGGAATCGATGAATTCCAGGAACCATTTGCCAGTGTATTGTTGCATGAGTAGTTTTCCCAGTTGATGCAGGGGAAGTTGAAATCACCTAGTATAAGAGTGTTACATTGGACCCTAATAGTTTCCAGCATGCTTAGGAACATGGAGTGAGTCTTGGGACATGATTGGGAACCTATAGCAGGCTACAACCTGAATCGCCTTCTTACCCAATGTTAGTTGTACCTAAAGTATCTCGGATGCTTTATGCTGGACTACTAGTCTGAAGGTGTGGGCATCCTTTATGAATATGGAGACACCACCACCTTTGGAGCTTTGATCCATGTTCTGGGGCCGAAAGGTGTGGAATTAGTTATAGCCTGGTAGTGCAGGAGTGCTTTCTGCTGCTTTAAACCAGGTCTCCATTATAGCAGAAATGTCAATGTTCTCCATTTTGAGGAGTGCTTCGAGCAAGTGCATCTTGAGATTTAGACTTCTAGCACTGAGCAGTATGACCCTCAGATTGCATTTATTCATAGCTGCTACAGTGGTAATTTGTTTTTTGGAATATTGCCTAAAAAAGGCACTATAGGGGTGGCAGGAGCCTTAGCCAGTATTTGGAAACCCAGAGGTGACAGATGCAGACCATCTCTGGCAAAGCATCAAGGTCTGTCAATCATGTCATCCCAAGCACACAGATACTGGATCCTCTTAGAATGACACCAGAAACTTAGCCAATTGTTGAAGTCAATAATTTTATGCTTTTACTGCTGTTTCATTCTGGGCGGCAGTAGGATGCTGCTCAGGGCTAGGGTCATAACTGCCTGGGCCACATAATGCAAGATCTCCACCATGTCTCTTTTCATGTAGCCCAGGGAGCTGCATCTCAGGTCATTCACACAGACATGGACAGTAACAGAGTCATACTTGTACTTGTTGTGGAGTGACCTGAGTGCGTGTGTTATGTGTCAGATTCTGGCACCTGATAGACAGCTGACTGTTACCTTCTCCTTATTCAACCTAGTGAGTGGGACATCAGTGTGCCTCACTATTGAGTCACCTATGATTAGTGTATTGGGCAAGCTGTTTTGCCTGAGGAGCTTAGGTTGAGGGGCACACTCTGTAGGTGAGCTATGTGTCTTTTGGTTTGTGCTGTGTTGTGGTGATCAAGTGTGTTTCTGCCTTGGAGGTCTCTGATGTTTGGGTAGATATCTATTGAGAGCCTCCACGAAGGTGGGTGTGTGATTTGTGTTTTTATGTGAGAGATATGATGGTGGGTGTTCTGGAAGGCTATGTGTTGCACGTAGTGTGGTGCAGGTGTTGACCTTTTTCTCATGACCAGCTATTCCGGTCTTGGCTTGAGAGTGCATGGCTTCCAATTTGCATGTATAAGTGCATCTCTCACAAGTCTGAGTGTTGGCAGGTAAGAGGAGAGGGTTGTCTGTGTACATAAGGCAGTTGCTACACTGCCTCAGAATTACCATGTTCACCAGGTTAATAGGAGAAAGCACAGGGAACTGACCTTTAGACATGTCATGAGAGATGGTCATTATTACTAAGTACTGGTGCTGTTTCCTTATATATTCCTTTTACAGGAAAAATGTCACTCAAGGTGTCTGAGTCTGTACAGAGCACTGCCAAAACACTTGTGGAGAAACTAATACACAGACCATGAAAGTTTAAGGATGAAGTATTTAGGCAGATATTCTGAAGTTAGAAAGAAATCAGCAGTGCTTACTTTAAAATAAAGAATTAGCTTGTCAAGAATGATGAAAATAGGGGAGTCACATGACTGGCTACTGCCTGGGTACTACTAATACTGGTCTTTGCATAGCTTCACTCTGTAGGGGTACAATGCTCATTTGCTTCTTCTCTCACCAAAAGCAAAATGTTAGCACCAGTCCTAAGAAGAGAAGTAGACCATGGCCTGTTTGCTGACCTACAATCTTGTCCCAGATGATGCAAGGGTCTGCAGGCTTGTAACCTTTTTCTGCTAGATGCCTGGAATAGCAACCAGACCAGTCAGGTACGTTAAGCACAGACACTCACTCTTCAACCAGAAAGAGTCAGGAATCAATGCGCTCTGTCCCTACTCTTACCAGGATCAGAATATAAGCACAGATTCCAAGTTATCACCTATAAAGCAGTTATTAACCTTTCTGGTGATCTGCAGTCTCCAGGAAATAATGAAACTGCACTCCTTCTCTCACGAGGAGAAAACAGAAGCACTAATCCCAAGATGACTACTGAGAGGCAGAATGTGGGCTCTCCAATAACTGGGGGTCTTACAATAGATGCTTAAATGTAAGATGTAAACAAATGGTTTATCCTAAACACTGCAGTGTACACTAGAGGAGTTAGACGTGAAAGTAAGTAAGTTTTACCTGTCTAAAAAGTTAAGTTTTAGTGGAGAGTCATTATTTTTAAACAGCAAGATAGATTGCAAGGGGGTGGTCACTTTTGTATTCTGGTACTATGGAATACAGTAGGATGGCCAATACATTTAAATAGTTGAATGGGAGTGATTTCACAAAATTACAATTTTGTGCTTACTCACACCAGCTGGTAAAAGCAGAGATGAAATTAGATATATGGTCAAATTAACATAAGGGGCAGGCAACTAGAAAGACAGTCATGTTTAAGAACACAACAGTAACCAGGTGGGAAAAGTGTCTGGGTGAGCCTTTCCATTAAAAGAGTGCGCTTCCTCATATATATATATATATATATATATATATATATATATATATATATATATATATATATATAAAATGTGTGTGGTGTTTGCATAGCGATATGTATATATATATATATATATATATATATATATATATATATATATATATATATTGCATATATACACATACACACACACACACACACACACACACACACACACACACACACACACACACACACGTAAACAGAGCTACAATCAACAAGGTAGTTCCTCATCTGATGAATCAACTGGATGAACAGATGCTCATATGAAGACCAGGGAGGGGCAAGGTAATATAATCCAGCTGGGGCTATATGTGGAGATGAAAATAGAACCTGAACATAGCCCACAGCTTGGACTTTTGTTTGAGTACAGCCTATTGATAAAAAACCAGT
Organism: Protopterus annectens; assembly: GCF_019279795.1. Classification (NCBI taxonomy): domain Eukaryota; kingdom Metazoa; phylum Chordata; order Ceratodontiformes; family Protopteridae; genus Protopterus; species Protopterus annectens. The sequence goes on along the minus strand of NC_056734.1, from coordinate 35,827,139 downwards.
GTAGATTCTAAATATTTATGCTGTAGAAAGATCCTTGAAATAATCTTTTTTTTTGGTGAACTAGATGAAGAAAGTATATGTGTGTGTGTGTGTGTGTGTGTATATATATATATATATATATATATATATATATATATATATATATATATATATATATATATATATATATATATATATATATATATATATATATATGTTTATCTATCTATAAATATATATATATATATATATATATATATATATATATATAGATATTTACCAGCAATGATTCTATGTTTCTTTTGGACTTTACACTGACGGAGAGTGCAAAAATTGTGCATGCGTTTACTTATCCTTCCAGTACATCTGCTGCCAAGTTCATATCTTGGTAGTGCACCAGTTTCCTATGGCATTTCAACTATGTAATTTAGGGATCTCGTATGCTGTTAGTGGAGTATCTCCTAGTGACCCAAACCATAGAGGACTTACTAAATGTACTTGTGGACTGACATACATGGGCTAACCAGAAAGTGGCAGAACTACAGAACCAGATAGTTGTGTTAATATAACTGCCAGCCCCAAGACTGTGACAGCCCAAGGAGGATGATTTGGAATCGTATCTTGCCGGTTCTGAGCATTACTCTACTATTGAAAACAGGAACTGAGCAGACTGAGCAAAAATTAAGTCATCCTGGTTGACAGGAGAGGCATGGAACATATATATAGGGACATAGAGTGTACTGATTACATGAAGTAAGACCAGCCCCCCCCAAAAGGTTAGCTAGTGTTGGGATTAACTCTGAAGTATAAACAGTGATATATAAACACTGTATGTGTAAAGCTGACAAACTGGTAATAGCACACATGCATTAATCGTTCCCCCTCTCCCATGCAACGTGTACCTTCATTCCCGATTACTGGGAGACCACCTACCAAGAACAGGCATTGTTCAAGATCAGGAGTCATTTTTTTTTTTCCTTTGGATCCCTAACCCCACTAAAGATATTCAGTACTGCCCTCAAGTTTAGAGCGCTATGGGCTTTCTGGTAAGGCCCTTTCCCTCACATTTGCAGCTGACAACACCTCAAGGCTGCCCTTAATCTATTGAAGTCAACACTCCTGCGTGATGTCTGATCTCTATGCAGAGATTCTGATATGGGAAGGAGTGCCTGGACTTGCACTCTGACACTATTCTGAAAGACAGGAAAGCCAATAAAGTGACATCACTTTTCCCTTTACCCACAACAGCGCCTATAGGTGTTCAAGCTACTGTTTAAACTCTGGTTACTTGGACCGTATTGTGTTTTCTCCATTTACACCAGTGGTGCTGCCTGATTTAAAAGATATTCTAGAGCTTTGTCTAGAACCTAATAGCAGCACCAAATTGAAAATCCCGGAATTGTTACAGTAGACAGATTTAAATTAGTGTTGTCCAGTAATATAGAAAAATGGGTATTGCAAAGTGATACCAAGAACTCTGGTAAGCTAGTAAGTTTACTAGAATATTTCTCAGTATTATAATACTTCAAACTGAGTTGTCTACTTTATTATAAAATATAGTAAGAATTTTTCTATCACATGTGAAATAAACATTTGCAAGTAATGTGTTAATTTATTTCAAATGGTGGGGGGGCGAGTTACATTGTTAATTTCCATGATAATTCTGAAGACAATGCTAGTAGTGCAAAAAATGAAAAGCAAGCTACAAATGCAGCTATTCCTATGAAGGACAATAAGATTACAGCTAGTACAACTGAGTCAGCAGCATGCCAATATGTTACTATTTAACTGATGTGCACTACATCTACTGAAGGTAGAAGAGTTCACACTCTGCTAGACGGCAGAAACATTATTAGCCTTTTTACAAGTTCTAGGCATATAAGCGCATGGTTAGTATAAACCAGAAAGTAGAGGTAATGTGCATTCATGTGACACAAAATAATACCTCCTCACTCAGGTACATTTCTAGAAAAACTGTTACTTCCTATGACTGTAACCCGTGTCCTGTATTATGCTATAATATTAGAGTAAGATGTCCCCAGTTTAACACAATATAGAAACACTGGAGAAGGGAGAATGCAACAACACAAAATGGAAGACTGAGGTAGATCAGTAGTTCATTTTACTAATTTGGTATATGAAAGGTGGTGATGAAGACAACAACTGTATAGAGATCCAGAATCAAAATCAGGAAAATGGATTGGCATAAAAGTTGCATAATGAGTTAGAATTTACGTGTGGTTAGACAGTAAAAGAGATCCTGTATGTTAATGGTAATATGAGAAATAAGAGAGCAACAGAAACTCAAAGCTGAAAGGGGAGTTAGTATAAGAACTGAAGTGAGGTTATACAGAACCATAAAATACGAATCATCTATACAAAGATGGACACAGGCGCTGGCACAGAAACTGAGACAAGAATAGAGGGAGAAGGGCACCCGCTAATGACTCTCAGAACAAAGTGAATACTGCAAGTGAGTCAGGTAAAAAAAGGCAGAGTTTTGAACCCATTTCTGTTATGTAAAGCAGAAAATTCAAAACAAAAGGTCAGACTCTCAGCCAGAGACCAATCAGTCTGCCTTTACTGACAATGCCTGGAGTCACAGTGACAGTTAGCATAAGACACTGAAAATAATGATAACATGAGGTATGATAGAAGAGTTCCAGAGTGATTGAGTAAGCCCACATGGTACGAGTTGCAGGAGCTAGGTCTGACTCTAAACCAGTTACTAGTGGCGTTCCCCAGGGCTCAGTCCTAGGACCCCTCCTGTTCGGCATATACTTCTCAGAGGTACAGGCAAGAACAGGAGGGCTATGGCTGACCATGTTTGCAGACGACTGCAAACTAGGAGCTATAATTAACTCTCTGGCGGACACTGACATCCACCAAAACGGTCTCACTGAGACAGATACCTGGTATCAATACCATGGCCTCAAACTAAATGCCAAAAAGTGCATAGTCACCCCCTTTGGAAAAAACAAAGTACCCACTAGCTATCACATAGGTGGTAGCCCACTAAATACGGAAGATGTAATAAGGGATCTGGGGACCCAAGTAGATAGTAACCTCTCCTTTGATAATCACATTGCCAAAGTGGTTAGAAAATCCTTCTATGTGGCCCACCTAATCACAAAAGGGTTTGCATCCAGATCGAAAGAGGTCATTGGGCTCCTCTACGCATCACTCATCAGACCCATCATAGAGTACAATGCCCCATTTGGGATGTACCTTACAAGACACCTGCAATAACTGAAAAGACCATAGAAGTACTTCACCAAGAGGATCACTGGCCTCAAGCAGATGCCCTATGCAGCTCGACTGAAGAAACTCCAGCTGTACTCGGTTGCATACTGCCTACTCAGAGGTGATCTCTGCCTGACATACAAGGCCATGTCCAACCCAGAATTGATGGACATGCTCTACCTAAAGAAAACCATATCCCCTCGAGCCACACGATCCAGGGATCTAATCCTCACCACAACAATAAATAGGACATGCTGGAGGGATAGATTCCTGTCCCAGAGACTTCCCATACTCTGGAACAAGATTCCAATCTACATTAGGCAGAGCTCCTTGCTAACCCTCTTCAAGAGGAACCTTGATGAGTGGATGGGAAACAGAAAGTTTACCCCAGCGATCACTTCAATGGCTCTGCTGGACAGAGACACAGAGAACTAATCTAAGGGGGCGGCGAAAGCCAGCACATTCCAGCTAGGCTTATAAATGCCTTTGGGCAGATAGCCTAGTACCTACCTATGAACCTATGAACCTATAAGCCAACAGTGCTAATTCTTAAGTATTTGATTCTGTAATGACTTTAGAAAATCAAACAACATTTGGAAGTTCAATAGCTGTCCCATTCTCAAAACTGATAAGTTTGTAGAAAAGACAAAATATTGAACATTAGACTTGAGAAAGGGCTATTAGCAGATATCATATATCCCCTCAGCCAATCTAAGACAGTTTTTGTAACCCTGCAATGATTTATTTCAGTACACAGTGTTACCCTTTCCCTTACCCTGAGCCCCAGTCATCTTTCAAACAGTCAATGATAAAGTATTGAAGTCCAACCATGAAACACTTCTAACTTCTTTAATGACGTGGTTATTCATTCAGAAGACTGTGATTTCCACTTATCAAAAATGCAGTCTATGCTACAATCTGTAAGTCAGCCAGGTTTGACTTTGGATGCCAAGAAAAGCAAATAATTATGGTGGAAGACATGTTCCTGGGCTATCTTATAGGAAGTGTGATGGAAATTCTACAAGTAGAAACAAATAGTGACCATAGGAAAGTTTGCCTTACCCTCTAATAAAGGAAGGTGAAACTCGTTTTTTGCATACGAATGACATTAAAGAATGTTTGTTTATACTTTTGCAACTGCTGTTTGTCCTGTGCTTTGACTGATCTCTCAAAAGAGCCCCAGTGAAGATGCAATGGTCTCTTGAGGCAGAGTGTATAAGGAACAAAATTCTTTCTGCTGTACATGCTAGTGATTGCAGATTTTACTTAAGCATGCACATTATATACTGAGATATGAGATGCAGTCTGGGGGGCTGCTACCCCAAGACATTGAAGGTGAATAGTATCCTGTGTGCTGTATCAGTAGAGCAATGCTGAAAGGAGATACTCAGCCACTGAAATACTGTATGTAGTTCTAAAAAGCTTTGTGAGCATAGATGCAAGGCAAATGAAAGTGTGTGTGAATTTATTGCTGAGTTAAGCACTCATTTTCATAGATGGGTGAGTGGGTGTCAGGTCATCACTTTTGAAGGGCTGGCAGAGCTTTTGGTGAGGGAACAAGCCCTTAGCACTTTGCCTGAGGACATGAGAATCTGGTTATCGGATAGAGAATGTAACACAGTAGATGAGTTGGGGAAAAAGGGAGACCTATACCTAGCAAGCAGGGCATCAATGTACAGGAAAGAGATACCTAGTGCTGCTCATTGGTCTAAGGGAACCCATGGTGGGCAACCTAAACTATCCCAACAGAGTCCACCAGCAGTCAGGAGAAGCCACTAGTCCAGGTACATGGCCAGGACTGAGGGGTCAATGTTTTAAATGCACCCAGGTACCATGTAGCATATAGATGTCCGTGGAGGCAAGGTGGGGAACAAAATGTGGAAGAGCCAGTAAGTGGGAATGACAGAATGTCAGCAGTAAGTTGTCTGAAGACAAGGATACCAAACAACTGCAAGAGGTTATATCTTATCTTAGTAAATAGGAAACAGGCCACTGCTAAGAGAGACACAGCCTCTGACCTAACCATTGTGAAGCCTGCAATGGTTAAAGAGGAGCACGACTTGCTTGGGCAGTCTACTTCAGTCAGTGCTTTAGGAGGCAGCCCATTCCAAATACCTATGGGTAGAGTTCACCTTGACTGGGAGAGTGGAAAAGGAAGCAAGCAAGTAAGTGTGTTTGAGGATATCCCTACAGATCTCCTGATAGGGAATTATTTTGATAATGCAGTACCTTGTGTGCATGCAGTGACATACAATTAGGCCTGGAGACAGGGATGTGGGTCTGATAGCCAGGGGCAGGCCCAGACAGACCACAGACTTGAAGCCAAGAGTGGTGTGGTGGTTACTTCAGGGAGAGAGCTACCCTGTAGAAATGAGACTGAAAGTGAGCCACAGCTGCTCGTGGGTACCGATGTTCCCTTGGACAGAGAGACAGCAAGGGCAGAGGTGAGTAGTAGTACCCAGGCTAACAGTGAGGCACCCTGTCAGAGAATACAATACTTCCTGTTGAAGGGGTACTGGGAAGGGTTACAAAGAGACAACTGAGACAGGCTTAGCTCTCAGACCCTACATTAGAAGGCTTGAGAGAGGTAGCTACTGAGGCACCTGATTTTTAAGGGAAGGGGGAATTTATATATTGGGACAAAGGGTTACTATATAGAGAGTGGACCCCTGAAGGAGAGCTAGAAGGTGAGAGAATACAGCAGTTGGTAGTGTCCAGTACCTACCATCTGGCACCTCTAGCCATGGTCCATGATATTCACTTTGCAGGTCATATAGGCATAAAGCATACCAAGAGATATATTATGCAGAACCTTTATTGGCCTGGGATTTACAGAGAAGTAACAGGGTACTGCAGGACCTGTAAGCAGTGCCAAAAAGTAGGCAAGGCAGAAGACATGGTGAAAGCTCCTTTGATGCCTTTGCTTATGATTGAGAATCCATTTCAGAGGGTAGCTATGGATATTATAAGGCCTCCGAGTATTCCAAGTTTCACAGGGAAAAGGTATATCCTAGTGGTAGTAGATTATGCTACCAGATACTCTGAAGTAGTGGCCCTATCCTCCACTGAGGCAGAAAAGGTGTCAAATGCTTTGTTAGAGATTTTCAGCAGGGTAGGTTTCCCAAAAGAAATACTGACTGACAGAGGTGTCACTTTCACATCAGATCTGGTGGCTTGTCTGTGGGAGCACTGTGGGGTGAAGTACCTAAAGACCACCTCCTACCATCCCCACACTAATGGTCTGGTTGATAGGTTAAACTCTAAAGACCATGCTACGGGCATTTGCAGACCAGTTTAAGAGGGAGTGGAACACATATTTGCCCAGTCTGTTGTTTGCTTACAGAGAGCTGCCCCAGGAATCCACAGGTTTTTCACCCTTTGAGTTACTGTAAGGGCATAGGGTGAGGGGACCTCTAGATGCTCAGTCTGACTCGTATCACAGCTACTGCATAGGGTCCAAGTAGTTCTCTTAGTTGTATATTAGTGGCTTCAGAGTTATGTAATTGACTGGTGATCTTAAATGGGTAGATGTAGTTTTCACACAGGAGGCTGTTTAAATTTGGATTAACAGGGTCAAAACAGACCAGCTAGGTTATGGCCACCAAATCACTTTACAGAGAAGCAATGACCCCTCACTTGCCCAGTTGCATAGGACAGAACTCTTAAGGACTTAAACCCACACCTAAAAACCAGTAACATTGCATTCATCAACAAGTAAGGCAATAAGATCAGCAAAATTGAGCTCTCCAACCAAATAAGGTGAATCTTAAGGCACTTGGACATTTGCCCTAACCCATACAGCTCCCATTCATTCAGAATTTGCCAGGCCTTGTATATAGCTGCCTCAGGTTAGTCCACAGATATTCTCAAAAGATTAGGTAGGTTGTCCTCCAATGTTTATTTAACATACATATGCTAGTCCAGCTATAACTAATGTCACATAAATTTTGCTTGCTTCCAGGATTATGGACTATTCTCATTTTGAGGCACTCCTTTATTTTGCATACCCAGGACAGAGTTTCTATCTGACCTAATGGCACAAACCACAGGCTTAAACAGGCCAAACTTTGAAGTGGTTTGGAAAGGATTACCTGGATCATGATGGAGTCAAATAGTCAGTCTTGTCTCACAGTTTGCGCAACAAACAAGATATCTTTATGCAATCATCATTCATGCTGGGGGGGGGGGGGGGTGATCTAGGATTTATACCCAAGATGCAATTTATGTACTATATTCTATGTGGTCCAGCTACAGTCAAACATGCTTACCAGCATATAATGGTAATTTGGTCAGCAAGTGTTCCCAGTCTAAACTGGATATGAATTTTTAACCCTAAAGAGATAGAGGGAGCCAGAAGACAGGTTAATCACAGAGGACCAAACCAGGTCCACTGTAAGGCATTTCATTAGTCTAAGCACCAAAAGATATATAATAAATACACATGTTAGTACAAAAGAGACAGGATTAATTTAACAGACATTGGCCTAGACTTATTCAACATAAACCTAACATTGTTCTTAAACAAACTCTTGGCAAGCCAGCAAGTGAGTTGAAATTCATACCTACTTCTATGCTGCTCTTACATAGCAATGATGATGGTCACTTAATTATTTCTTATCTAGTAAATTCAGTACATAATTCAATATATTTAGTTTCATTCATTTAATATTTTACAAAAAAAATAGAGGGTTCAGGCTGATGACAGCCTGGTGGGAAGCTCTTCATGGCCCCAGTCCCTATTTTGTTTATATCCCCCCTTTTTACCTTTATTCACATTTTAACTAAATAATTCAGTTCATAACTGCATTGCAGAGGCAGTGGCAGGATGTTATACTTTATGTTTTTTGCAAATAAATACATTTAAAGGCCATGGGGGGTGCTTTATGTCATGCCACCCAATAACAGGCCAGTGGTTGTATTGCTTTCAGTTAAGATATAAGTTGCAATGTTGTTTATAGTGTTTATAGTGTGGATATTTACAGTCTATACAGATGTAAATTAACATGATTTGTTTTATTAAAAAATGTACTTTTCACTATTGCAACAGCAATGTGTGTTTCATTTGGGAATGGAACTCAGAGTCAACCTGGTATTACCTTTTGTTTCATTTCCACAGATGGAAAAATGTTTAATTAAAGGAATGGTTTTGCTGTAGTAAATGATTGTGGCAGGTTGCTCTGCCAGCAGCACCTCCATTACCATATTTTCTGAATATGCCATCTGTTATTTGCTGCTCTTTTTGTAGGTACCTCTTAGCACCTCAGTGTAAACTTTGATGGCCTAGACCTGCAAGTGCCATGGTCCTTGAGCTCACATCACTCTGTTCAGGATCAGCTTCTTCCTTCTTATACCATAACCCACGATAAATATAATGGTCCACCATAGATGCACACAGGTCACTGTTCTTGTTCCTACTTAATTCATCTGTATGAGTTGGGGTTTGCATGCATGTGGTCTTCTACTTATGTCCACCACAAGAACCCATGGTATTGCCAGTGTAGCACAGTTCCCACAAACTTTCCCCAAAACAAAAGAAAGAAATCCATCATGTCATCTGTTTCCAAATTATCAACCACATATGTTAATGTTCTGGGTTTGTTTACAAACCCAAATAATTGGCGGAATGGCTCAATACCCTGTCTCCCCATAACAAGCAAGCATAGATGAGGAAAAATCTTGACACATAAAAACACCAGATTAACAAATAATTGTACCAATGTGTGATCCTTCCAAGTTAAAAAAGACAAGAAAACATCTAGAGCTCTATTTAATTAAGAATAATCAGAATATATATTTATGATTGTTATGGTGTATATTACAGCTTACACAGATGCACTCAGGCGTCAAGGAATGTATTTTACAGCCATGTATGCTTTACAGTATCAGTTATAAAGCTTTAAGAAAATATATAATTTTTCATTCGAGTCTGTAAAATGGTAAAGCCTACATGATTCGCTACTCTTTTTAAGGCAGCAACGTTTTCCTTTGTTTTTTAGCAAAACTTATTTACAATGACACATTCATAAAGGTTATTGCTTATATAAAGTGTATTCAATATTTTTCCTCTTTAATTTCATTCCTAAGGATGAACCGATATTGATTAGTAGCTGAACAGAATGGTATAAGTTACTGAGCTAAACTTACCTTAGTGTTCTCGTCAAAGTTGATAGGTACTGAAAATGTTTTTGGATTATAAAGTATGTCATATGTTACGCTGATATTTGTGAGTTGTGCATTGTTAATTCCCCAGACCTGAACCTGTTGCAAAACTAAGTCCTTCGCTGTGTTTCTTCCTTGATCATGAATTCTTGAAATGGACAATGTATTCTGAAATAAAGATAAGTAAGGCATTAAATATTTATTATGTTGCAGTTTTATTTAAAAGCTCTTATTGGGGCATTTCTGTCATCACTGCTAACATTTATAAGTAAGGTGTTACCAAATAATCAGTCATGTTTACTATTTTAGCCCATTATTATGAGTATTTATCTGTACCATAGACTAATGTATTCAAGTAAAATGGTGTAATTCCCATTGTAGTCACACAAAGAACATCTTTTTTTATCAGAATTCTGTGAATCATTTCATTGAAATGTTATAGGCACATTTTTGTTATAAAAAATAACATTGATCTATATGGTTTTAAACAACTTATCCAACATTCAACCAGATCTAATAAAAAAATCCAGCAGGGAAACTATACTAGATTGGACCTTAACAAATAAACCCTCCCTTTATCAATTTATCGGCTGTCTACCAAACAGTCTAGTGACCATCTACCAACCTATATCCTTAAATACTATACTAACCCCCCCCAGGAATACTACCTATCAACAAATTTGCAATAAAAAAAACCCTCAACTCCCAAAATATAACAAATGCACTAACATTTTGCAACTGGTCTCCCCTCAAGAGTCTGCCTCTAGATGACACTGTGGAATATTTTGATATTATACCATGACCCCCCGAAAACGTGCACGCTGATTGGCCAGCGTGCCCATTGTAAATCGAGTTATACTAATGGGAAAAGGTCCGGTCGCCCGGACTTTTTTCCATTAGTATAACTCATTTTTTTAAAACACTGTCTCGCTATGTTAAATGGGTTTAACATAGCGAGACAGCTTTAAAATAAGCAAGGGAGATCTCCGTTGCTTATTTTAAAGCTGTCTCACTATGTTAAACCCATTTAACATAGCGAGACAGTGTTTTAAAAAAAAGCAACGGAGAAAGCAAGATCTCCGTTGCCCTTTTTTGTGTCTCGCTATGTTAAATGAGTTTAACATAGCGAGACAGTTTTAAAATAAGCAACGGAGATGTCCGTTGCTTATTTTAAAACTGTCTCGCTATGTTAAACTCATTTAACATAGCGAGACACTTAAAAAATGCAACGGAGATCTTGCTTTCTCTGTTGCTTTTGCTCAACTCTGATGTACTGCGCAGGCGCGCAGTACATCAGAACTGCCGCGGATGCCAGACATCTGCGAAAGGGCAGTAAACAGGCATTATACAATGCCATTATTTAAGAAAAGTAATAGTTTCTTTTCTTAAATAATGTCATGGTATAATAGAACCACGCCTGGTGGGTAATGCTAAATTTACCCACGGTTGGCTTTGTTTGGTCCCGAGGGCGAAGCCCTCGGGACCAAACCATGCCAACCGTGGGTAAATTTAGCATTACCCACACCCAGGCGTGGGTTATTGCTATAATACTTAATATCCTGAACAGCATATCCACAGCTAAGACTGTACTCACTAAAAAATACTACCCTCCTTGGCTAACTACTAATACCAGGAACATAAGAATGATACAAAACAGAAAGGAGAGATATGGAGTGATGTCCCTTTCTTTTTAAGGAATGTTACTTTATGTAATAATATATCTCTTTATTTAAATGCTTATTTGTGTACATATTTTGTGTGCTATTTGTAAATGTTCTGCATTATGGAATAGGACTGTCATGCCACAGAATTATGTAACTAAGTCCTCTGGGATTTACTGACTTAATACACAAAGGGAAAGACAGTGAATGCAGTCTTGTTCCATTGTGTAGTCATAGTATATTGTCAGTAATGATCAGCATGTCCCTATAGTAACCGTCATTCAGAGACATGCAAATCAACAATAATGAGATCTTACCTTGTTGTGACTAACATGTCTTTTCAGTGTGAACCTTACAGATCGTCTTTTAGACCATTTAAAGTTTCAGCATTATATTTATTATTTGGTGCTGCTTTGGGGGATATTTTATTAGAACTCAGGAGTTTCATCACCTGCCAGAATTTCTTTTGCTGTCCTACAAATACTATTTCAAGTCTCCTGAGCAAAGCATATTTTGCTTTATTGGTTTTGATTCTCATAGCACATTTTAAATATTGTTAAGCTCCCAGTTTTTCTACATAATTTTTTCCATTCAAGTTATTCTTTATTACAGAGTTTTAAACACTTTTTAGTTCGAATATTTGTCAAGATGTTTTGTTTACTTGCAATATTCTTCTTTTTAGTTGCTAAAATGTATGTTCAGTTTGGGATAAGTCAATTTCATGAGGTAAAGACAGAGATAGTGATAAATATGAACAGTCATACAAAGTGCAGTCTAATAGAACCCTTAGTGCTAAGAATATAGATCGTTATATATTTTTAGGGTATCTTAAAACTAGATTTTATGTTTTAGAGACTATACAATGAACAAGAAACTTTTTCTGCCATAATACACCCTAGATCATTAATATTTACCATTTGAATCCTTACAATTCAGCATGTATGGCAGATTTAGCCTAATGCAAATGTTGAAGCATTTTATGTAGGGCAAGCTTCAGACCTTTAAGGGTTCACTGTATATAACATTTAAGTAACATGAAGTATAAAAAGATTATGAATTTTCTTTATAAACATATGCATTACCATCCTAATGCAATATTTTTGGACAGCCATCAACAGAAGTATAATTAAGAAGAATTGTTTTCAAATATGCATAAAATGTTAGATGAAAATTATCATAGGCTGATGATAAATACTAGGACATTATTTCACCCCAGAGTGAATGATTCCTCTTAATTAATATTTTTTTTTATTAAGATTTATTTAAATACGTGTTTTGCATGCATTATTAAATGCCAGTCTTTATTCAACCACAATATGCTACTTGTAATATTACTGCTTTTTAATCTTTTATTATATCTATTATTTTTAATATATATTAAAATGTACATATATAAGAATTAGTGTAATTTAAATAAATATTGGCTATACCCTATTTTAAATATGTTACTTAAACTTATAGAAATATAATAATAGGACTCTGCAATATCATAACGGAGTGGATACTACAAGCTGTTCCCAAAATATTTTTCTTTCCTTTTCATTTTAGGTATAGTAATACATCTGAAAGTTTATGTTTTCAAAAATGAATGACACATTCTGCATATATTACAGAGAAATATATCGCAAAATATTTAGATGAGATTTGTCTACTTAAAATATTTTAAATTGTAAAGTGAATTAGTAATGATGGTTTGATGAGAATACTCATTAATATTAAGATTATTATCTTAAAATATTAAGCTTGTTTAAAGTTACATATTTGAAATACCACTAAAGGGGTTAAAAAGTAAAGTTTCATCAACTTAGATATTTACTCAGTGTAGTATGTATGAAATGTTTATGTATATAATGATCAAGTTAATATACTTGAATGTCTTTAGTAGGGAATAGCAGTTTTATAGCTACTTTGTTGTTAAAACCAGTTTTCTATACTTTGATCTTGAAAACTGGATAATTGAACTGACTTTCTCTTTATTAGAATGTGAGTATGTTGTTGGTTTTGGCCATTTGGAACTTTGCAGAGAAAGATTTTTAGCCTTGGTACATGTATTTTTTTTTTTGAGAATTCAGTAATACACTGATTTAGCTGATATAAATAAATAGTAAACACAACTGAAAAATGATTTACAACCAAATGTCCAAAAGCTTTTCATCTCACCAAGAAAAAAATTAAAAATTTAAAAATAAAAATAAAATAAAATAAAATAAAGAAGATAATCACTTTGGGTTTAACAGAGGCACTTTTCTGATTTCTTGCAATATGCATTAATATAACTTTTGTCTACACTCATCCATCTCAAGGAGAACTGCAAGTTGTTAATAAAGAGGATTATGATCAGGTCACTGAATATAACTCACTTATTATGTGTCTGAGACATGAATGTCAGGAAATTCACCTTGAGAGTGAAGCTTGAGATAATGAATCTCAGAATTCATGTCACAAATAAATAACACAGGGTCATGATCAGTGAGATCAAAATTCTTTGCAGCACATGGAGCTTTATCTGTTCCATGTACTATTAGTTACAGGGAAAAAAATATATATGTGTTGTTACCGGTTTTGAAAGCAGTAAAACACTTGGCAAGTGCTGTCAAGAGAGGTAGTGTAATGCAATCCATTACATTTACACTCATTTGTAATGACTTTAAACTGTCTAGATTTTCATAGAACATGCAGCTTATTGCTTCATATTTTTGGTCTGTTTCTCTCAACATCCATGGTTTTCAGATAGACCACCATGGACTGAAGTCAGTAAATGACATAGATTTGAGTTTCAGAGTTTGTATGCTTCAAATTATGCAGGAAAATGCTTCCTGTTATTCTAGCAACTTTTCAGGTTATTTATTTTTTTATTTATTTTTTACAGGAAGTTAGGGACACATCATTAGCACCATAAACAGGGGGTGATTAACAATCATTTAGGTCAGTTCACATGCCAGTCTGGCACTTAAGCTGTTTGTCTTTTTCTGAATATCTTCACTAAATACATATAATTCCATGGGTGCTGTTTTCTTTCTACCACCTTGCTACTCCCCAGTACTTTTCCTTCTTAAAAATGGAGAGGGTTATCATAATCATAGAAAATACATATTTGTCATCTCTAGACTTTAAGCAGTGAGGTGCAGAATAGCATTTTTACACAAATACCTTGCTTAAGCAACCAGACCAGGATTATTGTGCTATGTTTGTCTTCATTACAAAGATGTAGGGAATTTCTCCAAATGTTTTACTCACTGATCCTCCATTACTTGTCCATTCTACAATGTTGTCTTTTTAAGTATCTGTCACCTTATTTTGCATTACTGGAGCATATGTATCATTTGGCACAGCATAAGAGTTTGAAAATGTTTTCTAACCTGATATACCTATTTTTTACCTATTTTCCTAAATGAGTGTCAGTACTGCTGTCTAATAATTCTTTCAGTTGATCTTGAATTAAACATACTACATCATTGTCCTGCAATTTTATAGACATCCTCTTTATGTTGTCTGGCTATAGATTATGTTGTCTTTCTTTAACTAATCCATATTTTCTAGTAACTCCTCTATCATCCATGTATGTATTGTTATTGAACAAGAATCTGTTTTCCCAGAGATCTTAGTATTCATTTAAATGCTCTACCTCAACCTTCAGTCCACATATATTATCACACAGCTGAATACTTAAAAAGCTAATTCTCTAGGGTTACTAATAAAATTCAGTTTGGCCTCCATCCTTAAAAGGTTTTTATTCTTTGCTGCTTAATTTTGAAGTTACCAGTAGTATCAGTGCACAATATATGGGATAAATAAATGTAAATTCCTTCAGGAGCTTTTCAGTCAGGCTGCCACCTGTGTCAAACTCAGCAATGCCACCCACTAGTACTCATCTATCGGACCTCCAAGTCGTCATGCTTTGGAGAAAATGAAATTATTTATTTTGTAGCAAAATCAAGTATTGCCTTTATTTCACAGGAATCAAATATAAGCACTGGACCATTCACAACCTGACAAGCTTCTTTTCTTCACTTATTCATCAAAATATAACCATTTGAAATTCAGTCAGTATTCTAGTTATAGGCTTATATGTTGTTGAAATTGTGGAAAAATATGTACACATTACAGAATTTATTTTTAATTGTTAACTCTGTTTAACACTGATTTGTGTGCAATTTTTTCAAACTTAGCTTGGGAACATTGGTTAATACCTTTCAACTGAACAGATTATCAGAGAATGTCTAAATATCTGCCTCGTGTTTTTTATCTGTTTCTCATACAGTTTATGAATTTCTGTCAGTTTATTGAGATTTGAGGTCTATAATGGCAAATATTTGGGTTTCAGACTATATAGCCTTCATAAAATGCATGCTAATGCTAAGTCTGTTATTCTAGAAACTTGCTCTAACAGGTATTGAGTGACTTCATCTAAGTTAAGTGAACAGAAGCAGAGGAAATCAATTCTGGACCAGAGGAAACAACTTTTTAACAGATTATATCCTTAGTCATTTGTGTTAACTGCCAGATAACTTAATGAATGCTTCTTAACCTAAAGTATATTAAATCATTCATTTACTTCATATTTCAGTATATGCAGACGCTCATTCCAAGTACTTAAGTATTTAGACTTGACAATGAAAAAGAATCATTCGAGTCACATGACATGCGATGCTACTGAAGAGCTTGATAGCAGATTAGTGCTTGACATGAACTTTTAACCATGGAGCTAAACGAGGAACACTACAAGTTTAATAAATGGGTATTTAGTTCTAGAGGCTGCAGCAAGGTAATATACACTTTGAAATGAATGAGTGTCCATAGGTTTAGAAAATGATAACTCAGTAGTACCTACAAGGAGAGGGTCATCAATATATTAGTCATTATAAACATACCTTGTGCTAATATATGCGATTGCACGTAATGTCAGGCTTTTCATATAATGAACTGCTTACCTTTGCTGCTGTGAATTTGGTTAAGAAGTAGTCTCCTTTTTCATATGTCTCTAAAGAAACAAACAAACAAAAGTAATTAATATTATCGGTGTCTTCTTGTGCAATTGTAAACTTAGTAAAATCACACATTCTTCATCCTTTGCTATTTGACAACATCATCATCATCACACAGTGGATCCGAGCTGTAATTGTGGAAAAGTGAAGGAAAGCTTCCCCAGGTGCAAGCTATTGGGGGCATGACTGATTGGTGATAATGAAGTATGAGAACTCTTCTGGTCTTATTTGATAAACTA
This sequence comes from Protopterus annectens, assembly GCF_019279795.1. NCBI lineage: Eukaryota > Metazoa > Chordata > Ceratodontiformes > Protopteridae > Protopterus > Protopterus annectens. The sequence continues at coordinate 35,810,873 of NC_056734.1, read as the reverse complement.
ATGCTGATACTGCATTTGTGGAGACAGAAGTTGTACTAAATCACCCAGTGTTTGGCTATTTAACTGTAGAAAACTGCTTCTTATAATGTAACAAGCTGCTTGCTAAAATTTCAGAGCAGAAGGAAGACCTGTTTTTGTGTGTGTGTGTGTGTGTGTGTGTGTGTGTGTGTGTGTGTGTGTGTGTGTGTGTGTGTGTGTGTGTGTGTGTGTGCATCCAAGTAAGAAAACTTGAAAGAACTATTTTTTCTTCTTAACATTGATTTGAGGGTTGTGCCATTTTAAGGAACTACAACGATTGCAAGATAACCTTCAGGCTATGCTTTTGTTCTGCAAGTATATACATCATGTGCGCAGAAGATATAATTAATCTTGTGCAGTTATTGTATTTCATAGTTCCAACTAAAGCCAGAAGACTGAAACAATATTATCTACACTCAATTAACACTGTGAACATAATACTAAGTTCTTTAATGACCCTCCATTACTAGCCCCTTATATAATACTGTCATTCTATGTAATGATCATCTTATTATGAACCCTCACAGCATTTGAAATGAGTATTGCAGAGTTTGAAGTTGGTATTCTAGTCCGCTATACCTGTTTTCCAAAAGGAGTGCCAGGAGAGCTGTCTGTTAATTCTCCAAATTACTCTTGAATGAAATGCACCACAGCATTGCCCTGCAATCCCATAGGCATATTCTTTATATCAGATGGCTATACACATTTGGCTTTCTTTCTTTAATATCTGGATGCAGACATATTTGCACCAAACTCCTTTCAATAGCTAATGTAGATAATCCATTTTATAATTATATTATTGTCACACTATTGATGATGAATGGGGTTCTTTCCATTGGAAAACATGGGAAAGAATTCATCAGTTCATTATAATCTTAATCTTTATTAATGAAAACATATCCAGCTGTTATCTGACAGACTTTTGATATGTGCACACTGCCAACAGTCCCTAATCCAGGTACCTTTTAAATTCTTAATTGACAGCTAAAACAACATTAGTTTTCCATGTAATTTTAATTTGTGCCAAGTCTCAGACAAAATAAAGATAATACAAAGACAATATTATAAACAGGAAATGTCTGGGGAGTCTTCACTGCAATGTGGACTAAAGCCAATTTATGAAGAGAAAACACACACACACACACACACACACGCACACACACACACACACACACGTGCACACACACACACACACACACACACACACACACACACACACACACACACACACACACACACACACATACGTGCACACACACACACACACACACACACACACACACACACACACACACACACACACACACACACACACACACACACACACACACACACACACACACACACGCACACACACACACACACACACACACACACACACACACACACACACACACACACACACACACACACACACATTTCTCTGCTCCTTGTTTACCATTTTCAAACCACTAATGGAAGATTCTCACCTATAGGTTGTAGTATCAGTAATAAAAAGGGGGAAAAATGGAGGATAGGGAACGAACAGACTGGACACAACTGGTATTCAGCTGGAGGACTGCAAAGGGGGGGGTAAAAAAGTAAATATGTGGTGTTATGTAACCTTATTAGCCATTAACAAGACCCTCAGTGAGCTTTCACAAGCATTTTAAGAGATATCACTACTAGTTCTAACAAGATGTGTAAAATAATGCATGAGATACGGGAGAAGGCAATTTAATGATCAGAATATTTATTTTCTTGAAAGAAGTGAGACATGCTAATATATGATTTAAAGTGCAGTAACAATATTCTTGCTGTTGGATGAAAATGATGAACACAGACTTCTGACTGTTCCTAGGTCTGATGTAAGTGACCTGTAATAGATAGTCCCAGATGTATCGCATTACAGCAAATTTGTTTTCTGCATTCTCTAGCAGCTTCAGTCGTTCGACAGATAGCACACTCACCATTGGTGCTAGAAAATCAGAAAACTAGGTTCTAATCCCAGACCAAGTAGTTTGATTAATGTCCCAATACTTACACTGCAATGCAACATAAGGAGAGTGTTAACTCATGAATGTGCATTCAACAGAAAACACATTTGCTTGAGTCCACGGTGGCTCAGGTGGATGTACAAGACCCTATATCACTTTTAAAAAAATAATAAAGGGTTACCCTAATTTTACATATTCTGTACAATATTTACACATTTCTTATATCAAATCACACACTTCCTCCTTATAAACATCTTACTGACACAATCCCTCTAGTTTTATTTATTTATTTATTTATTAGTTTAATCACATATTAGCACTCTACCTGCTAACACTACTGTCACATCCACCATTCTCACATCTTCATTTTTATTAACTACTGCAATCCCAGAACATCCATCCTCCCCTAGTATATATACTACTTTATCTCTACACATTGAGACTTTTCTCCTTTACTTTTTTCTATACACCTTAAATCTTGCAAATTACACCCACATCTTCTATACAACATTTAAGCACTATGAATATTCTCATAACTTTGTTCATACTTTTTCTTGCAATGGCACCACATTAATGCTAAACTTTTCTTTTTGACATAGTTTATCCCATCTTATTTACTTTTTTCCTTACCCTGCTTTCATAGACTGCATCACCTGAATTTCTGATCATCCACTAATGTGATCTTCTTCTTTAAAGTCAAGTGCATCAAATTTATTTTCCACTAAAACTTATTTTATCTCATCTTTCCATATATTTTCTCCTTCTATATTAAAATATCCATCTTGCTCTAGAATACATTTTCTGTTTCCTCAGTCACATTTTCCATTGTATGCTCCTCACTCCATTGTGTATTATATGCTGCACTTCTTGTGCTTTATTAACCAGTTCTTTGCCTTGTTCTCTTATTTCTGTATACTCCATTTCACTAAGTTCACTATCTCCTTTATCAATTATTAATGAATAATCAGTATTCTATATTCTCCTGCTGAATATTTTATCCTTTGTTTTCTACCTGCAGTGTTTACTGATTTTTTTGCATTGCTTGCAGCCCTCATACAGAGCATACTCTTGAAGTCAGTATGAAATGAAAAACGTTTACAATTTTTTTTTTTTTTTTGCAAAATATTTTAAAGACTGATATATGTGGTATCTTGGTAAATGTTATTCTGGTATAGTACTGCAGCTTTGTACAAAAATGTAATTTAAGAATTGACCTTTGCTTCATATTATCTTTTTTTTTCCAAAATCTCTTTATTTCAATTTTTTTTTTCAAATAATAACAACAATACAGTAACTCAAAAACACAAACAATACAAATACCTATCTAAAGAAAACAGACAACAGTCTTGTTATCTTACTTAGTATCCCATTCCACATATGTCATAGTAATACTTCCGTGGTGTTAACATGGGCTCTAGGTGATTTGCTCATACTGACTAATGCTGGAGAGGTTATCCCATCCCCATGTTAAATGGGAAAAGGGTTTGATAATGACAATTATGTTTTTATAGACAGATCTTAGATTTTAAATATTTATTCAATGCAGTGGTAAACAATTTTACATGCAAGTGATGCAACAGCTATGTTAAAGTTATGGTTATTAATAATTTACCTACCTGTTTTATGCATCAGCTGAGTAGCCATCAAGACATTTTTTTTTCTGACACTGTACCCTGATGTCTCCCAGTATGTTGCATAACCACTCAGACAAGGGATGTGCAATGGGAACAGTGTGATGCCGTTGCTAACCAAAGTGCATGATAAAGCTCTTTTAGCAGCCTAATTATCTCCTATAAAGTGTATCACTGCATTCCAGGTCTGACATTCATTATTGGGATATGTACCCTGCAGTATGCCCATCAACCTTAACCCATGCAGAGATGAACAGGCCATAATACTTCACTCATCTCCTTTCCTAGGAGGCTCATCTAGTAGCTAGTTGGCTATTCAAACTCCACTCATTTGGGTCAGACTCAGGGCTCCAGCTCTGTATATACCCAAGACAGTTGTAGAAAGACAGATATATTAAAAGCAAATATTCTGATAAATGTTACATATCTATAGGTCTACATTTGTTACAGAAGGATTTTATATAAATGAATTCTGCTAATGGTTTATATTTCATATAGAACATGTCAGGACAGGTAGCTGTTTACTATCAGATTTTAGCAAGGAATAATATAAAACTGGCTAGACAGTGTCACTGCACTGAGAACTGTGATTCGGCTTTGAGGCAGTTTGGTTCTTCACTTCATTACTAAATGGGTATTTCTGTCACTTTAGTTACAAAACTGGCTTTCAGTTATGGCATATACTCTGTAAACAATGCATATTAACATAACTTACTCAGTCCTCATCCAGAAACATTTGCATCAGTTCTCTGCCACTTCGTGTGTCTAAATTCAAGCACATTGTTTCTGGCAAATAATTATTATAATTAGTGCTAGATTTTTGTTATCTTTATAAAAATTTAATACATTTGTAGGAAAAAAGAATCAAGTTTTTATTCTTTCCTTTGATGACAAGGTTAGTCCCACTATGCTAATAGCTTATTTTCATGGAAGTACCAAGGTTTTATTTATATTACTAGGGGAAATGTGATCAGTGGATCAGGAAACCGCCCCTACTTTTGGTAGTCAGGGGAAGAGATTGGATGGTACACATCCTGACTTTCTGTTCCTGTTTCAGAAGTGGAGATGGCACTGATGAACAGGGAGAAAACGTGGCTGCTGAGAGTCAAAGTAACTTGGAAGTTGAATGTGTTGAAAATGAAGAAAAAATGGTAGATTCACTATTAGAATTGTTTCCAGGTGATGTGAGAGCAGAAAAAAAAACATTGTTTACTGATTGTGAGGAGATTGAGAAGGAGATAGAACTAAATGCAGTGGTAGAGATGGATTAAGAAGAACATTTTCAGAAAAACCTGTTTGAAGTGACAGAAACTGCAGAATAATGTGTTATTTCAACCCTCCAGTCAGGAGGGTTTCAGGATGAGTATCAGGAAGAGCTAATTAACCAGAGTGAGGCTGAAAGTGGAGCTGCTGTATCTTGTTGTGACATTATGGAAAAAATAGAATAGGGAGAAAAAGAGACGGAAAAGGTGCCAGAGAAGGCTCCAGAAAAAAAGTCCTGTACTCTAATGGTGGAAGAAGGAACTAAGATGAAGACAGATAAAAGAAATAAAGAAAAAATATGTTGTTCAGGTGAGCAATAAAAAAGAAAAAGGCCTGGACAGACATGAGGTATGGGACAATGCTATTACACCTCTGGGAGTAAAAGCTGAAAAGGTAAAAGCTTTCATTTTAATTAACAAATAAACTTTTCTGTGACTTATTTTTAGAAACTGGTAAGGCTATGAAAAAAGAAAGCAGAGTTTCCATGGTTCGAGTATATGGTACAGGCCTTTTTTAGTTAAACAGAAAAAAGAATTATGACTCAGTTTAGAACTGAAGTAGAAGCAAAAGAACTGAATGAAAAATTGTTTGCAATATGTAAATAAGTGTTGGACCCTATTAAATCCATGATGAAAGAGGACTATGGATTGGGGGTTAGGAAAGTGGCATGATTTTGAAAATAAAAAATGGCAATATAATACATATGTCTTGTATTATTAAAGTGCATGTCAATAGAGGTTTTGTAAGGTACTGAGGGCAACCAAAGACTTGCTATTTTTGTTGAAAAAGTGATCATTTAACTAATGAATGTGACAAAAAAAGATGTTATGTATGTGGTCAGATAGGCCATTATGCAAAGAAATGTGAAGTAAAATGTAAAAAATGTGGTAAAATGAGAAGTTATATACCTACCATAACGTTCCATGTTAGTTGTCTTCTCTCACCTTCTTTCTTGCTGGATGGGTTCGGAGCCGATCCTTGGCTCCGACTCGGCCACTTACTAAAGCTCGAGAGCTAATTTTACCGGCTCGAGACAACCCTATATCCCATGATGCAAGGCGATAACTACCCAGATCTCGTTTGGTAGCTAAGGAAAATTATGCAATATATTCCTCCAACTGGAGAGGAGGAGGAAGGGGAAATAATCCCTTGAAAAAGACCAATCTGATCTAGTGACACTAGGAAGCTAATTAGCTTGGAAAATTGGATCAGGACTCTTCAGAGAAGAGGAATAAACTTCTCGGTCTGACCAGGCTAGGGGGATGGTGGGAGGGACACAAGAAAGAAGGCGAGAGAAGACAACTAACATGGAACGTTATGGTAGGTACATAACTTCTCAATGTTAAGTTGTTAATCTCGCCTTCATTCTTGCTGGATGGGACCGTGTCCCTAGCACCTTTATCCTGGGTGGCTCAATGGAACAGACTCTTGAGAACGGTGGAACCAAAATTTGCTCTGTTTCTGGGGGCCAAGTCCAATTTGTAATGTGAAACAAAGGTATGAGGAGAGGCCCATGTGGCTGCTGCACAAATAGTGTCTATTGGAAGTCTAGCCTGAAAAGCTGTAGATGTAGCTAGTGCTCTAGTTGAATGGGCTTTTGGCCTAGAAGTCAACTCTTTAACTCTGAGTTGATAAATGCATGTAATCACAGAAGACAGCCACCTAGATAGGGTTACCTTGGATACTGGTAGGCCTTTCCTGTTCTCTGCATAGGATAAAAACAGTTGATCAGATTTCCTAAATTGTTTGGTTCTGTCCAAATAATATCTGAGTTGGTGGTGAACATCGAGATAATGTAGCTTTTGCTCCGCTCTATTAGAATAGTTCGGGAAAAAAACTGGAAGATCAATAGATTGATTTAAGTTTGTCTGCGATGCCACTTTGGGTAAAAAAGACAGATTAGTCCTTAGAGAAACTCTGTCTTTGTGGAAGATTAAGTAGGGAGGACGAATGCAGAGGGCATGAAGCTCAGATACTCTCCTGGCAGAAGTAATGGCGACCAAGAAGAGTGTCTTCCAAGAAAGAAATTTCAATGAACAGGTAGCCGCAGGTTCAAAGGGGGGAAGAATCAAGGATGTTAAGATTAAATTTAGATCCCACTGTGGTGGGGGGTCTCTAATCGGAGGCTTAAGTAAAAATACACCTCGAAGGAATGCCTTGCAAAGTTTATGGGACATGATGTTGTGGTCCAACAAGCCAATATGAAAATTTGAAATGGCTGCCAACTGAACTTTTACTGTGGAGGAAGAAGATCCTGAGTGAAATATTTCTGCTAGGAATTCCAAGACCGAATGAATCAGAGCAGTAAAGGGGTCTATGTTCCTAGCTTTTGCCCAGAAGGAGAAACGTTGCCATTTACTAGTGTAAATCCTTCTGGTGGAAGATTTAAGGGAAGCTACTATGATATCCTGGACGGGATTAGAAATCATAGGAAGCCTGGCTAGGGATGGAAGTGGAGCAACCAAGCAGTGAGGTTGAGAGAAGGTATGGATTGGTGCAGCTGCCCCGACTGGTGGGTCAGAAGATCTGGAACCGGGTCCAGGTGCCATGGCTGTACCAAAAGATAATGATGCAGGAACGGGAACCATATCTGTTGAGGCCAATAAGGGGCACTGAGAATCATCTTGGCTCTCAAGGCGGTTGCTTTCTGAATTACTTGTGGTATTATAGGAAAGGGAGGAAAAGCATAGAGAAGTCCCCGGGGCCAATCTTGTATTAGAGCGTCTCTGGGGGGATGGCCCGGAAGGGGGAAGAGGGAGAAGAAGTCGGGGCATTTGCTGTTTTGAGGCGTAGCAAAAAGATTGCAGCAAGGAAGGCCCCATTTCTGAAAAATCTCTTCCGTCACAGATTGTTTGAGAGACCACTCATGAGGCATGAGAATAGCTCTGCTCAACCTGTCCGCTATGATGTTGGATTTCCCGGGGATATGCGTTGCTATCAGAAACCGCTGAGAAGAGATTGCCCACTGCCAAAGTCTGAGTGCCTCTTGACACAGTGAATAAGACTTGGTTCCACCCTGCCTGTTGATATACCACACTACGGACATATTGTCCATTTGGACTGCAATAGTCCCCAGGGGAAGAGAGTTGTGGAGGGCTTGCACGTTAAAAGCACTGCTCTCATCTCCAGGACATTTATGTGCAGGTGGCATTCAAAAGGTTGCCAAGTGCCATGGACCATCCTGCCCTGATAATGCCCCCCCACCCGATCAGGGAGGCGTCCGATGTAACTGTGGTGACCGGGGCAGGAGGAACAAAGGGTCTGCCCTGATGGACTTGAGGGGACAATATCCACCAGGTGAGATGCCTTTTGCAAATTGGAGTTATCATGATCCTGTGATGCATGGGAAGCCATTGAAAAGACCATTGAGCGAACAGCATCCACTGTAGGAGATGCATGTAAAAGCAGGCAAGGGGAAGAAGTGTTATGGCGGCCGCCATAAGACCCAATACTTTCAGGGCAAACCTGGCCTGAATTTTGTCGCTCTGGAGAAGCACATGGATGTGGTTTTGAATATCCAAGATCCTTTGATCTGTTAACTTTGCTGAAAGTTGTACGGTGTCCAATTTGGCGCCTATGAAGGTAATAGATTGACAAGGCGACAAGGCAGATTTTTCGAAATTTATAGAGATCCCTAGCCCTCTGCAAATGTGAATGGTGTAATCACTGGTTTGGAGAAGTTGATGCCTGGTGGTGGCAGTGAGGAGCCAGTCGTCTAGATATGGAAACACCTGGAATCCTTGATGTCTCAGGTGAGCTGTAACTGCTGCCATACATTTGGTGAACACTCTGGGGGCTGTAGTGAGTCCAAATGGGAGGGCTCTGAATTGGAAGTGACTGGCCCCCAGCCGAAAGTGGAGAAACCTTTTGGAGCGCCTATGAATTTTTATGTGATAGTACGCATCCTGAAGGTCCACCGAGCACATCCAATTGTCCTTGCCCAGAAAGGGTAATATGGTCTGAAGCGTGACCATCCGGAATCTTATTTTCTTTACAAACTTGTTTAGTTTCCTGAGATCTAATATTGGTCTCCAGTCCCCTGTCTTTTTTGGTACTAAAAAGAACCTTGAGTAGATTCCGGATCCTATTTGGTCTGCTCGGACTGGCTGAATGGCTCTTTTTGCTAGCAGTTTTGATACCTCTGGTACGGCTAGTTCCCTTAGACTGGGTGGAACATCTGGAAGGGTTCCCTTTTGCTGAATTGGGGTTTGAATGTAACCCTCAGATATGATCGACTGTACCCATTTGTCTTGAGAAAGGGAAAGCCAGGCTTTTGGGTACAGCGATAATCTTCCCCCAACTGCCTCCAAAGGTGGACAATCGGGCAACATCTCAGGGATGCTGGAAGGGTTTGTCAGAGAGAGGGTCCCTGCTACCCTGATTCTGCGGACCCCCTCTGCCCCTAGGGTGGCGTCTGTTGTTGTTACCCCCTCTGCCTCTGGGGGTAAACTGACCTCGTGTGTCAGGCGTGACTTCTTGAGATTTGTGGAACCACATTTTCCCTCCCTTCTGACCTTTTGGATAAGGTCTTGAAGGGGTGGAGAAACGGACTCCTACAGCAGAAAGAGTCTTGCCATCTTGTTCGCATCTAGTCAAGGTGTCTTTTACTTGAGGTCTGAACAGGGTCGAACCATCATAGGGAGAGTTTGTGAAGGATGCCTTGAAGGGGTCTGCAAAATTACAAAGCTGCATCCAGGATTGACGCCTTAAAGCCACTTCTGTGCCTGCAGCCCTACTCGCTCCATCGGCTGCATATGAAATGAGCCACATGGAGGAGTTAACAATGGAGTTTAGGATTCCTAGCTGTGAGTTAATTTTATCCTGGGACCCAGCAGCTGACGGATCCAGTAAAACTTCCCCCAACTCTTTAAGTACATCACTTTGAAGGTGAGTGAAGTGAAACATGTAGTTCAGCGTCCGCATGGCAAAGGTCGCTGAAGAAAATATCCACTTGCTGTACCTATCCATAGTCCTGGAATCCTTGTTAGGAGGATGGACAGGTACTGAAGGATCAGCTAGTTCCTTCTTGGTGGCTGCAGCCACCACCATGGCATCAACCGGGACACCTTTTGTCAAAAATTGCCTATCATGTGGGGCCGTGATGAATTTAGAAGGCCTCCAAGGAATGGGTTCCACCGAATCCGGGGCCATCCACGCCTTCTGAGCCACCAAGTCCATAAGTGGGTCGAAAGGCGGAGACACCCAGGAGGTGGAGGGTCGAGACCCGAATGCCTCCAGGTATACCGACTCATCCTCGGAAGGATTAAGGGAAGGCCAGTTCCCCCTCTGCTTAAGGAGTTCAAGGATGTCTGAGAAAGAGACATCCTCAGAGGGGGACCTTGGGGATCCCTCCAACTCATCCAAGTCAGTATTGGATGTAATAGATGTTTCCTCTTACATGTCCTCTTATGCGGAGGCTCACCTGACGGGTCAGGAGAAGCCTCGGAAGAGGAAGATATTCCCAGTGGGGAAACCTGAGGCATTGGATCTCTGGGTCCGGGAGCAAGAGAGTGGGAAGAGACGTCAGCAGGCACTGTAGTGGGAGGAGCTGATGGAACTGACCGTTGACTACGCCCTGGGTCTAGTACACTTCTCATCACCTCAAAGGCTCCCCCATCAGAGAGGCTAGAAGGCTCCCGCTCTGAAGAGATAGGAACCCTCGGCCGCACCGACAGGGAAGGCTCCGAGGCTGATATCGGGGCTGAGCTCACCAGCGCCGAAGCTCTGAGAGGGAGAACGGGGTCGGACAAGGGTTCGATACCACTCGCCCCCTCAAAGCTGATGAGAGAGACCAGATGCCCAGATCCCTCCAATGAAGGCATCAAGGAGGAGATCGGAGCAGAGGATGATGGAGCCGAAGGGGGAGGTATCGGCTCCGAAGCCACAACAGTCACAGCTCCGAGAAGCTCCGGCACCGAGCTCTGTAGAAGAGTCGAAGGAGGAATGTTAGGTGGATGTGTAATAGCTACCGTCTGATGAGACGGGCAATGGAGCATTTGGGCCAATGCCTGAGACTTTAATAGTCTACTCACCACTCTCTCGAGGTCGTGGTCAGACAGCCTGGATGACCGAGAAGATCGGCTCCGATGGCTCTGCTCCAAGAGCAGGGGAGATCTCGGAGCCGAATGTATGGACTCCAACAAAGGGGATCTTGATCTCTTTCTGGAGATAGGTGGAGCCGAAGGAGCCGAGGATACGTCGGCTCCAGCCGGAGCCAACAGTGAGTGCCTAGATTTAGCAGTATCGGCATCAGCTGGAGCCGATACTGTAAGCTGTGACACAGAAGGATCGGCTCCAGCCGGAGCCAATCTCGTCACAGAAGGCGAGCCAGTAGCCAATGGCTTAGGGCTTGGAGCCGAAGGCTTTACTGGTTTCGAGGGCTTCCCCGGAGCAGACTTAGTAGGGGAGCTCTCAGGCTTTAATAAGCCCCTCAGTATTAGTTTATTTCTGCGCTCCTGCAGGACTCTTGGGCTGAAGGCATGGCAGACAGAACAAGAGTCCTGCAGGTGCAGAGGTCCAGGCAGTAAACACAAGAAGTGTGACCATCTGTCAGAGACATTTTCTGACAGCACGAGTCACACTTCTTGAAGCCTGAGACCTTTGTGTCCTTCGACATAACTGGGTTGAGGGAACACTAAGTATCAAAACACACACGCACACACACACACACACAATAAAACACCCAATCCAAATAAAAAATAAAACAGGGATACAAACACACCCAAACACCACACAGAATCCCTGACAAAAAATTAGGAAAGGGGGAGGCTTAAGGCCTAACTTAGGGGAAGGGATAAAGAACTGGAAAAGGGAAAACACTAATGGGAGATAGGGTTCAAAATCTAACCGTTAAGAGTTAAACAATAACAGTAGTGGACTAAAAAGAAAAGGGAGTGACTAAAAGTCTGAAAATTTGAAAACTTACCAGGAGCCGGTAAAAATGCACCTCGCAAGCGAAAGCGGCAAACGAGATCTGGGTAGTTATCGCCTTGCATCATGGGATATAGGGTTGCCTCGAGCCAGTAAAATTAGCTCTCGAGCTTTAGTAAGTGGCCGAGTCAGAGCCGAGGATCAGCTCCGAACCCATCCAGCAAGAATGAAGGCGAGATTGACAACTTAACATCAGGACATTCATGGTTAGAATGTGAGGTAGAAATAAAAGACAATGACAAAGAAAATGAAAATGAACATGAAAATGAAAACAAAGGTGAAACTGTGCAAGAAAAAGATTTAGAAAATGTACAAGAACACGCAACACAACAAGAAAAACATAGAAAGGGTATTTACATTTAAGGGGAAAGACAAAAAATAGGAAAAAGAAAAAATAAAGAGAGACAAATGAAACAAATGAAGAAGAGTCAGAGTGGCATATAGTAAACAGCAAGAGAAATTCAATAGGAAAGAGAGTTAGGGAAAGTAAAAAGAAAATGTAAAAATATAATGGTTAAAGAAAATAAGAAAGTTAAGGGAAAAGAAAATTATTTAATAACTGTTCTATAAAGCTGAAAATATTAGCTTTAAATGTGAACAGTATGAAGAATATTAATAGGAGAATAGTATTTTACATTTTTTTTATTTCACCAAATCTTTTGAATTTCTAATACCATGATGGTAATGGACCCCATTCCTAAGTCAAAGTATGACTAAAGTTTATTAAATTAATATTGTTTCAATCTCTGTCAGCCAAAAACGCTCCTTGCAGCACCCTCAATGTGCCCAGTAATGATTCCTTCTACAATTCATACAGGGTTACATGTATTGGTAATATATCTAAATATGATTGCAGATTTTTTTTATAAGACCTGTTGCTCCTACTACTATTGGAAATGTCTGGGTATCTTTCTTCCACATTGCTCTTGTTTCTGCCTGCAGATCAACTTTGTGTCTCTCTGTACCCAAGACACTGTAGTCAGTGAGTGTGGCAATTTCAATGATCAATGCTACTTTTGTCTTCTTTTCATGGACCACTATATCCAGTTTTCTATTATCTATCTTTTGAACTGTTGGTAATGGGTAATCACATGAGATGTAAATTTCATAATTTTCTATGATGCTTTGTGGCTCATGTTTCCAGTGTTTTTCAGCCACTTCAATACCATAATGTTTGCACAATCCTTAGTGGAAGAGCCTTGCCACATTATTAGGCCTTTCAGTAATCAGTCCTTCTGCCATTAGTATGTCACAACCAGCAACAAGGTGAGCTACTGTTTCCAATTTGGTATTACAAAACCTACATTTCTCTGTTTCTCCTACATGTTCAATGGATTTTGTAAACCAGCATGTACATAGCCCACTATCTTGGGCCTCCAATATTAACCTTTCATCTCTTGGTTTGAATTCACCTCTCCTTAACCATTCATGCATTCATTTCTAATCAACACCAGGTTCTTCCAGAGGTTTTCTAAACTTGCAGTTATATTTATGCATTCTTCACATTTCTTGCCTTCTCATCTGGCCCTTTGATTTCCATTCCTGCTTGACCCTGATATGCTTCTGCTATAATAAACAAAGAAGTCATCTTAGATTTATTCTACTCATGTTTCAAAACTTTCACTAAACATGAGTCTTGTGAGGTCAGCAGATATGTGTGGAGTCCCCCGACTGCAGACCTATACATGTTATAAATCATCTGGTGAGCATGAAGCAAACTTCTTGTTTTCCTGTCTAATCTATCCAACACATTTTGGGGCCAGTTAATCACTCCAGAACTGTAAGTTAGGACAGGAAGAGCAAATTGGTTTATAGCTGGGATTTTGATCTTAGATATCAAGAGCTGTTTTCAGGATTAAATTAAGTCTTCCAGAGTATTCCTTACTAAATTTTATTTGCATTTGTTCATGTTTTATTCTTTTTCCTTCAAGTCCCAAATATTTATACATTTCCTCTTGCTGAAGTTCTTTTATATCACATTTTTGTCTCACACTGATGTTTTCCTGGTGCTGCATTTTTCCTGCTTTATAGGTTGCTTTTGCACATTTATCAATACCAAATGATATTCTTATATCATCTGAAAAAGTTTTGACAACTTGCAGTTGTACTTTCAGTTACTCATCTGATGAACTATACAGATTTAAATCATTAAGAAAGAGAAGATGAGAAATCCTTACATGTTGTTGTTTTCTAGGAGGCAAATTATAGCCATGGCCTAAGCTGTTAAGTAGACAGCTTAATGGGTTAAAGGCAAGGCAGAATAGCAGTGGTGGCAGAAAGTCTCCATGGAATATCCTCCTTTGTATTTTTATCCTTGGGATAACTACTTTGTCCTTTATCATGGCTTAATTGCAAAGTGGTCTGCCACTGTTTCATGGTCACTGTAATGTAGTCAATCAGTGTAGGGTGTATCTTATGAATGTGGGATAATATCATTTTTTTTTTTGCAGTCAATCCATGCCATACTTAGATGACTCCCCTTTTTACAGTCGTCCACTGACTTTATTTAACAACAGATGATCCTTTGGTCCATATGACTTCCTTTTACTGCCCTTTTGTTCTACTGCCATAATTGAGTTTTCTTCTAAATGACTATAAACTCTGTTGGCATCAGTCCCTGTGTATAGTTTATATGTCATTGGAAGGCAAGTTATTTGGTCTATAATTTTTAGGGTATCTTGCAGGTTCACTCTTAAATAGGAATATTGTTTTTCTTATTGTTAGCCAGGTTTCTCTCTGTTCAAAGTGCGCATATAAATGGTTGCTGCAGTAGATGTTCAAGTAATAGTGTTAGATGACATTAGAATATTAACAGAAGAAGAAAGGGTGCAGACAGAAAAACTTTGGAATGGTACTGTTATTTAGAATATAGGCAAATAAACATGCTCAGGTATATGTACATTATGCCAAGAAAATATAAAAATATTAGATATTACAATAGTAGAAATGGGCCAAATTACAGTAGTGGATTTAAGATGGAAAAATATCTATATAGACTAATAGCCTCATATGCATATATAACAAAAAAGAAAGGGAAACAATATTTAAATGCATACTTAATTATATGTCTGTTAACATGGATATAATAAACTCTTGGAATTAGTTATGAATTTAATAGTATGTGAAATACATTAAAATTGAAGGAGGTGGGATATATAACACCTAAAGGGTTAAGAATTCCATTTCTGTTAACATATGCATATGACATACAAATTGCAAAACATGGATTAAGAAAATAATAATCTGCAAAAATGGGTATCTATCTAGAAGTGATAGGGGTGGCTTTAAATAAAGAGAAAAGTAAAGTTTTAGATGATATAGTAAAGACAGGGTGTATATTTTTACAATGAACGAAATTTCTTCGTTAGGTATAACATTTGAAAATAAAGATATAAGTAGAATTTAATGGGGGAAAACAATAGAAGAAATAAAACAGACCTGATTTTCCTTATGACATATAAACTATCCTTCAGAAAAAAAGGCTTTTTTGATAAATTCAGTACTGACAGATAAAGATCATACTTGGCAAGTAAGTTTATGTTACCAACAGTATTAGAAAATGATTATTTCAGATATTGTTTTCATTTATGTGAGGCTCTAGGTTAAACCCAGTAAAAGAGAAGTTTTGTATGTAAATAAGGAACGAGATATAAGGTTAATTAACCCAGTGGCATATGCTGCTTCATTAAATTTTACAAAGTGTTGAAGAGGATAAACAAGAAAGAAGAGTGATTAGTAGCAAATATGTATAAATATAGGTATGATACATTTTGGAGTATGGTAAAAGAGAAAAAATAATGTATAAATGAAGAAATAAAATGTTACCAGGAAAAAATATTTTTGTGAAAAATAAAAAAGACAGAACAAATATGGTATAAGATTGTAATGATAAATGTGGTTTGGTAACAAACCGATTTGTTCAGGGAAATCTTCAGAGGGGTGGTTAGATAAATATATTAGTGGGAGGTAAGAGGATGGGGATGAAAGGGTTAAATGACTGGGAGGAAATTAGGTACGGGTAAGGAGGGGATTAAGGGGTTTATGCAAGTGTAATTGAGTAGGGAATCTCATTTTGGCAAGGAGAAGAGGGACAGGATTGTCCTCTTCTGTCCCCCCTCTGTTGTTGGATGTTCATTTCAATGAGTTGGGAAAGGAAAGTGAACAGTTGGAGGCTGCTTGATAAATTAAATATTGGTTGGATGTTTAAGTGGTAAATGAAGTGAGTGATGGGGCGCTGATTCATAAGTAAAATAAGTGAGTGGAGGTATGGGCGATGCTTACTGGGTCAGGATGAGTGAGGTCACGCTGTCCTGATTAACATTACATGGATGTTTATGCTGTGATTAACATCAGCTATATTATGTTTTAATTGTAAAAAATATTGGTTAACAAAGTTACATTTATGGAAGTTTAATAAAGGTAGCTGAATATCATTCGGTGTAATGTGTTTATTGAAGGGGACCGGGAAAAAACATTATAATGTAAAACCATGGGAAAATCTAACAGATGAAAAAAAAAATTAAAGCTATAAAAATAAGAAGCAAATTGTGTACTCAAAAATTAAAATGTCAAGATTTTTGCGGAGACTGGTAATAGATAAATTGCCAGTAAAAGGAAATATGCTGTATAAAAAGAAAAGTGATAGAATGTATTTATATTGTTTGAAGATTTTTTCAAAGATGTAATAGAAGTGGATAAAATAAACATGAATATGATTAAATAGTGATATTATAACAACTGAAGTAAAGAATATGTTAAAAAAATGGATAAAAAGTTCTTTTATGTTATATAGGTTCTAAGGAATTAAAGAATAAACAAATTTATTCTTAATGGTAAATGGATTTTAACAGCAATATTAAGTATAAGCAGATGATTATGGAAAAAAGAGAAGGGATCTAATAGGGATAAGACTTTAATATAATTGCAAAAGAAATTATGAATATGTGTAAACAGATTTGTGTATCTATATATCTGTACATTTATAAATATTTGTAAATATGTAAATATATTGCGAATACAAATTATTTTGTAAATAAATCAATGATCCCTACGCTTTTCGACAGGTGCAGTGGAATCTTTTACATCCAACTGGGCTACTACTATCTCAGGCAGGTGGGCAATGCACTCAAGAGTGCAGCACTCCCTTATGCTCTACTGCAGTGTTAGCAATCCATCTGACTGGTGTGGAAATAGAACCCACAGCTTTCTGCACCAAAGTGTGCCACCTGTTGCACCACTGATAAATGTATTGTCAACCCTACTTAGGGGATAAGAGTGCTTCATATGTTAAACTATTAATTAGTTTATTCCAGGCAGCAGCTAGATTCCTTATATTCACATTACTGCTTTTTTCAGACTATCTCTGTAGCATAGCCATTTGAGTCATGACTCAGTTAGTGGTGTTAGAACTGGATGATCTGAACAGTGAGAGACAGGATGGAAGCCAGTGTGTAATATTCACTTACCAATGGAATCATCAGTATTCTTACAAAGGATTTTCATCAGTGGAATGTCTAAAATTCTTACTCATGCTTTTGGGATTCATGTAGTTGCGGCCCAAAAATGACTGTTCAGCAATTTAGTGGGATAGTGTGTATATGTGTTACCCCCTCCAACTGGCTTGACAAAGCAGTACAGCAGTGTGCTTTCTAGATACACAGGGGGTGCTAAGAGGAGTTTTCAAAAAAATCTCCTAAATCCTTTTTGGTTGATAACTGTGCTGAATGTATGGCACTATGAAATGCAGAGAAAGAATCAGTCATTAAGCCTGGATGGTTATAGGAAAATGAGTTCCAAAAAAAAAAACACTTTTAAGACCAGATTACCTTGTAATTTATATTCAAAAACATATCTATTTTTGGATCCATGTAGAAAGAAAGCTATATTAAAATTCAGTTTATAATTTGCAAATTTTCTTCCTTGTGTCTTTAATATAAATTTCCCTATGGCTTAAGTGATTATTAAATAAAGGTGTATGCAAAAAAAAACAAAAAAAAAAGAATGGGTGACTGAATTTGGTTTTGTAGAATCAGCTCAATATAGTTAGGATTGACTGTACAATGGCACAAAATTGCAGAAACAATATATAAACTAGATTGATTTAACTTAAAAAATATCAAACCAAAATTTAATTCAAACAAAAGAATACTAGTACTCATTTTATATATAGATATATATATATATATATATATATATATATATATATATATATATATATATATATATCTGGGTCTATATGACTTGGTCGACAGTTCATATGATCGACTGTTTATTTGGTCGACAGTTCATTTGACAAGCATTTGCCCCCTTCCCCAATGTTGTGTGACCCTGGAGTTGATATATATAGTTAGGGGGGGGGGCACAGCCTAAAATGCTTGTCGATCAAATGAACTGTCGACCAAATAAACAGTCGATCATATGAACTGTCGACTATATCTATATATATATATATCTATATCTATATATATATATCTGGGTCTAGGACAGTCTACCGAAAGACTGTTTCACAGAAAGGGAAATGGGCTGTCACAGTTTCGCGAAAGCACTTTTTAACAAAAAAAGTGCTTTTACGAAACTTTCGTGAAAGTACAGGGAATCGGGGGGGGGGAGTGACAGTGGGTGAGATCGGACTACAGTGGGGATAAGGGAACATTCCCTTTTCCCCACTGTAGTGCGATCTCGGAGTGAGAATATAAAAGTGGGGGGGGGTATTTTTTTGTTTTTGTGTATGTGTTTGCGTGTTCTACCTTCCGTTTACCGAAACTGCTTTTTCGGTGAAAGCAGTTTCGGTAAATGGGTTTCGGTAGGGTTGGATTTGGACAGTTGGTCTTTCGATCCATAGATCCATATATATTGGTCAGTGTATATATGATGGGACGCTGTGTGTGTGTGTGTGTGTGTGTGTGTGTGTGTGTGTGTGTGTGTGTGTGTGTGTGTGTGAGTGTGTGTGCTCATGTGCATAAATCTGTGAATGTGTGGATGGGGGGGAGCTGTCATACTGCTTCACTCTTCTACTGTAATCAGGAAATCTTGCAAAATTGGGAGGGCACTTTCTTTGTATTGTGCCTTAAAGGCATTTAAGTATATAACAGAACAACATTTTGTAGCATAAAAGATATGGGATGGGTTGAACAGTAGACACAAGGGATACATTTTATATTATGCCTAAAAGGTACTTAAATGTACAATAAAACAACAGTTTGCAGTATTATTAAATGGGGTGGGGGGACATTACAGATAGTCATTATATTTTGCTTTAAAGACACTTTCAAAAATCTAAACCATGTACCTTTGACATTCACCTCCAGTTCTGTAGTAGAGTTAGCTCTATGAGACATCAGTTTACCCCAAAGATAGTTAAAATAAATAAATAATGGGGATTTAAACTTTGTACTCTTGACACAGCGAGCAAGAGACTTAACCCTTTATAGTAACCAAGGAGTTAGTGTAAGAGGATATCTTTACATAAGAAGAAGCATGAGCCACTAACTTCTGGCAATATTCACAGATTACAATGGTTCATGAATTATGAAGGGGTAGGGTACATATAAAAGACAACAGAAGAGTGGACTGTAAAATTAGGGGGTGGCTGAGAGGTATAGAGTGGGGTGTTAATGTGGTGGGAGACTTCAGGACAAAGCCAGTTGGAATATTAGATGACATCAGGAAGAATGTTTAAATTGTTACTTAGACTTGTGTAAAAATGTAATAGAACAAAGGTGATAGCATCACGATACAGTTTATGAGCAGTAAGAAGCATGAAACAATATTGTCTGACTGTGATTGTTTGTGATGTGTGAGGGGCAGGGGAAAAATAAGATACATCAGGGACATTGTGTGAACTCATGGACAGCTAAGATGTATGACCGAGAGAGAGAGTGTGTGTGCGTGTGTGTTCGTGTGTGTGTGTGCGTGCGTGCATGTGTGTTCATGTGTGTGTGTGTGTGTGTGTGTGTGTGTGTGTGTGTGTGTGTGTGTGTGTGTGAGTGAATGAATGGAGTGCACCTGTGCAAATGTGATGAGTGGGCTGCCAGTCTTTAATACCACAGGAAAGTGCACATTAGCACTCATGGTATTTAAGGGCAATTCAGAATCCTGCAGTTTAGCTGATAATGCTTCAGTGTAGATAACATTTCTCCGAATTGCATTTTCCCACATTGTAGAAACAGTCCGCTGCTTTCACTGCCAGTGTTAAGAGTTCTTTCTGAATCCCAGGCTTGGTCACATGTCCATTACACTTGGCTTAGTAAAACCCTAACTAAAATATTATTATCATTTGTTTGTAAACTGTTTACATTAATAAGCATTTTTACACCATAATAAATAATAAGGATTAAGCACTTACTTATAAACATCATGCAGATGTTTCTTCATGTATCACCAATCAGTTTCAGAAGTAATCAGTTTAAGTAGGAACGTATTCTACTGATGATTACACTTAAACTCATAAATGAATCCTAGCTAAAATCGTAATCTTTAATATTTGAAGACTCTTTTTTGTAACCAAATTACAATTTACCATTTTTACACACAGACATTTTATATTTCACATGATAAAAATTAAAACTTATATTAAAACATTTTTGCACTTCACTTTTTGAGGCATGGTTTTAATAACAGAGCATCATTATGTCCCAGCTCATTTATACAATTCAGATGTAAGTATCAGTCTAGTACAGCACACAGCAGCTTAATTTTTAAATCCATGCCTTGGAGGGAATAATACATTTTGTGTGAGGTCAGTATATGTTCCTTATTTTAAAATGGGTTCTTATGAAGCTCCCTATTTTCTTCCAACATGCCACAGACATGTGGCTTTGCTGTGTCTAATAATGGTGGCTGCAACTATACTGCAAGTAGCAACTATACTGGGTAAAACAATTGGAATTCAGATCATTAGAAAAGTATAAGAGAAAACTACATAGGAAAACATGGGAATAGTGGGAACAATACATCCAAGTGAGGAATGAGGCCTAAAAAGCAGCAGAACTTAAATGAACTGCTGAATGATTGAGTGAGAAAGATTGGGTAGATTATAAGTGATGTATAATGTTTGCAATTGGGAGTGTGTCAGTATGGTTTGTGATGTAAAATGCTTGCAACTAGACTTGTGTCTGTGTGGTTTGTTGTAATTTCTATAAATGTATGATTAGCTATGTAGTAAGTGATGGTTTACTAAAGATGTTTCTTGTTTAAAATAAAAAGGCAGAAATTGAATAATGTATGTAATATTGCTTAGGTTATATGATGTATATGTGAAGTATAATGTTTGTCATGTTAATATAATTTTATATGAATGTAAATATGCCTATGTCACAAGTGATAATTCAATAAAGGTGTTTGGAAAAAAAATGCTACAGGCATGCTTACACGATGATTGAAGATGATGCATTATTTATCAGTGTGAATATGAGTGTGAACATGGGAGTATGCATGCAATGCAGTGGAATGCTATTTCAGTATGGCATTAGCTATTGGTTCGTACCCAGTCCTTGACAGAACAGGCTCAGACTGTTATGATCAAGATGTCAGTGAATGCAGGCAAAGAATATAGCTGGATATGTCCAAGATTTGCATCTGTGTCTGAATTAAAGTTTAGTGAAGGTGTGTTAATAGACAAAACTGGAGAGTGCTGAGAGCACTACAAACAATAACATATTATCATCAGATTTTACAATGCTGGACAAATCTGGTTTGCGTTTCAAACCATCGACAAAAAGTGGATATTTTTCCTTCCTCTTTTATCATTTTGTTCCATTGTGAACCACAGAATCCCAGTTTAACAATTAGGCAAAACAGATAATTGTGGACTACAGGAAAAATTGCAAGGAACATCCTCCCCTCCCCATCAATGGAAAAACAGCTGAAATAGTGAGAAGCACAAGGTTTCTGGGAGTGCACATCGATGAGGACTTATCGTATAACACAAATACAAATGTCATAGTCAAAAAAGCACACCAGAGGCTGCACCTTTTCAAAGGCTGAGGACAGTGAATCTCCCATTGGCAGTTCTCACTACCTTCTACAGAGGTATAACAGAAAGCATTCTGATGAACAACCTCGTAGTATGGTATGGAAGCTGCTCTACCTCTGAACACAAATCCCTCCAGAGAGTGGTGAAGACAGCCGAGAGGATCATTGAGACCACCTTACCACCCATCCACGACGTGTACTTATCCAGATGTCTCAGCAGGTCCAGAACAATAATTAATGAGTGCACTCACCCTGCTTACAGACTGTTCCTGCATCTATCATCTGGAAAGTGATTCCGAAGCATACGTTGCAGAAAGTACAGTTGTGTACACTTACCATAAATGTAGATGTTTGAGTGTCTTCACTGTTGCAGTCATCACTGTAGGGTTCTCCCCTGCCGGCAGGCAGTCCTCGGTCAGCCAGAATCCCAAAGTCTGGGTCCGGCATCGACTGCTCAGCCATGCTCCCTGACGTCAGTGCACCAGGAGTACAAAACTGGCAGCCGACACCATGTTCTCCAGTTTTTCTTGCCCCAGATGTCAGGAGTCCAAAAATGAGTATAACCCCATACCCTTTGCAAATACACCTCAGAAGAAGGGTGAAGTAGGGAACCACACAAAAGAAAAGGTAAGAGGGGACAGGAGGGAGGGTAACCCAGACTGCAACAGTGAAGACACTCGAACATCTACATTTATGGTAAGTGTACACAACTGTACTATGTTCATTGTGTTTCACTGTTGCAGTCATCACTGTAGGGTTGAATCCCAAAGCAGAAGAAAAAGGAAGTGGTCATAAAGTAGTGGGGGCGGCTAGAAGGCCCTGCAAGACTGCAGAAGCAAAGCCTGCCCTAGACTTAGAGTAGAGAGGTAGATTGTAGTGCTTAGAAAAAGTATGCACAGAACTCCAAGTTGCAGCTTCCAAAATGTCTTTGGTAGGTACTCCCCTGAGGAAGGCAGCTGAAGTAGCAGCAGCCCTGGTACAGTGAGTCCTAATACTTCCTGGGAATTGCTTTCCATGGTGAGAGTAACAAAATCTGATTCCATGAGCGATCCATTTAGAAATGGTCTGTTTTGAAATGGCTTTGCCATGGGAACTTGAAGCATAAGAAACAAACAATTGCTCTTCCTGACATTCTTGGTTTTATCCAGATAAAAACGAAGTTGTCTGTGTACATCCAAGGAATGCAAGATCCTTTCCCTACTATTTTGAGGATTGGAGAAAAAGGTTGGCAGGTGAATAGTTTGATTTAAAGCCACTTTGGAAACCACCTTAGGCATGAAAGTAGGATTAGTCCTTAAAGACACCCTGTCTTGGTGAAAAATAATATAAGGTTCCACAGCCATGAGTGCTTGCAACTCCAAAACTCTCCTGGCTGAGGTCAACGCTAACAGGATGGCTGTCTTCCATGATAAAAACTTGATGTCAGATGTGGCAGCAGGCTCAAAAGGAGGTAGAGTGAGTTTTTCCAAAACATAGTTGAGATCCCAGGCAGGAATGGGTGGTGATCTAGGGGGCCTTAAATTCTTAGCTCCTCCGAGAAACTGTCTCATGAGTTAGTGGGAAAAGATTAGAGGGTCTGTATTATAATGAGCAGAGATAGCAGAGGCATGTATCTTTATGGAAGAGAAGGAGAGACCTTTATGTAATAGGTCTGTCAGGTACAGTAAAATCAGAGGAATATTAGGAGTAAGAGGATCCGAATCCTGATCATGCATCCAGGTGCAAAATCTTTTCCATTTTCCTGCATAAGATTTTCTAGTGCTAGGGCATCTGGCTTCTAAAATGACATCCATAACCTGCTTGGGAAGGAGAGGATTAATCATAGACCCTGAATTAGCCAGGCTGCCAGGCTGAGAGTTTTGACATGAGAGTGCAGAACCTGACCGTGGTGTTGGGACAAAAGACTTGGAGTCTGAGGTAAAACCCAAGGGGGCTCCTGTGAAAGATTCATCAGTGTTGAGTACCAAAACTGTCGAGGCCAGTTTGGGGCCAGTAAAATTATCATCTTGGGCTTGTCTTGCTTGATCTTTAATAACACCCATGGAAGAAGAGGTAGAGGTGGGAAGGCATACCCCGAGAGGTTTCTCCAACTGAATGATAGTGCATCCACTTTCCATGCTAGCTCGTGGAATGTCCTTGTGCAAAAATCCGTACTTGATGGTTGAGGGGAGATGCAAAAAGATATATGTGCGAGCAGCCCCAGACTGCTGTAATCATCTTGAATATTTGTGTGTCCAGCATCCATTCGTGAGGGTCTGACAGGTTCCTGCTCAGGCTGTCTGCCAAAATATTTTGTTTCCCTGGTAGGAACTGAGCTTGTAGGTCCACTTTGCAAGCTTGAGCTGTGTTCCATAGAGTCATGGCTAGTCTGCAAAGGGGGTAGGAGTGTGAACCCCCTTGCTTGTTTATATACCACATAACTGTGGTGTTGTCTGTCCTTATCAGTAGTTGTCCTGGTTGTAGAAGATCCCTGAAGGCCAAGAGAGCATTCTGAGCAGCTAAGATTTCCTTTAAATTGATATGCAGGTGCTTCTGATCCTTTGTCCAAAAGCCTTGCAGACATTTTCCCTGCAAATGGGCTCCCTGTGCGTAATCTGAGGTGTCCGTGGTTAGTATCTGGCTGGCTGGAGGCAGACTGAAGGCTTTCCCTTTGTTGTGAATACATGCCTTGGTCCACCATAGGAATTCCTTTTGTAGACAAGGCAGGATGGTGATCTGTGTGTCTAGACTGTAGTAATGCTGGGACCATACACTTTTTAGGTACCACTGTATTTTCCTCATATGTAGTCTTGCATATGATACGAGAAGGATGCAGGATGCCATGTAACCCAAAGCCTGCAGGAATTTCCTTGCAGATAGCTGAGTTAATGATGCCCAGGTTTTGAAAGTTGAAGCCAGCTGTAATTGTTTTTCGTATGTCAGAAATGCCATCTGGGTTGTTGTGTTTAGAAGAGTACCCATAAAAGTTATCTGTTTTGAGGGTGTCAAATTTGACTTTTTTATGTTCACAGTGAATCCCAGGAACTTGAGATGATTCTGAACAAATTTTAGATGCTGGAGTAAGACATCCTTGCTGTCTGCTTGAATAAGACAGTCGTCCAGATAAGGGTAAATTTGAATTCCCTTGAGTCTGCAATAAGCTACTACTGGTGCCAGGCATTTGGTGAAGACCCTGGGCACAGTAGACAATCCAAAGGGCAGCGCAGAGAATTGGTAATGCCTCGAGCCGGCCTTGAACCTGAGGTATTTTCTGCACTCCTGTCTGATAGGAATGTGTAAGTAAGCCTCCTTTAAATCCAGTGTTACCATCCATGCATTTTTGCTCAACATTGGCAGTAGCTGCTGCAGAGTAAGCATCTTAAATTTTAGTATCTCCAGGAAAGTGTTCAAGACTGACAGATCCAGGGTGGGTCTCCATGAATTTTGCTTTCTGGAGACTAGAAAGAGCCTTGAGTAAAAACCTTGCCCCATTTCTGAAAGTGGAACCAGTTCTATGGCCCTCATAGCCATGAGGGCTTCCACCTGGTTTAAGGCCTCTGACCATTGATGTTTTGGTAGATCCAGCCATCCGTTTGGTCTTGGCAGGGTATGAAAGTGGAATTTGTAACCTCTTGAAACCACATCCAGAACTCACTTGTCTTGGGTTATGTAAGTCCAATTTAGGTGAAAAAGAGAGAGTTTTTCTCCGAGAGGGGCTTCCAGGAAAGAAGTTCCTGCAGCCCAGCAGAGGGAGTCATTGAGCCTGTTTTCTATGAGTTTGAGGCCTGTCCTCTCCACCCCTAGGGGTGGAAGCAGTCCACTGTCTTGGTCTGTAGGAGGTCGGCGTTTGGGGCCTTCCTCTGGAGCGTCTATATCTACCCCTCTGCGGCCTGTCTGAATAGGGAAAGGACCAATTTTTAGTTGGCCAATTCCTACTAAATCTGGGGGGCTGTACTTGTAAGAAATCCTTAACCATTTGCATGGATTTTGCCTTATCCTCCATCTTCTTTATCACCTCTTCAGCCTTAAGCCAGCTGTAATTGTTTTTCGTATGTCAGAAATGCCATCTGGGTTGTTGTGTTTAGAAGAGCACCCATAAAAGTTATCTGTTGTGAGGGTGTCAAATTTGACTTTTTTATGTTCACAGTGAATCCCAGGAACTTGAGAAGATTCTGAACAAATTTTAGATGCTGGAGTAAGACATCCTTGCTGTCTGCTTGAATAAGACAGTCATCCAGATAAGGGTAAATTTGAATTCCCTTGAGTCTGCAATAAGCTACTACTGGTGCCAGGCATTTGGTGAAGACCCTGGGCACAGTAGACAATCCAAAGGGCAGCGCAGAGAATTGGTAATGCCTCGAGCCGGCCTTGAACCTGAGGTATTTTCTGCACTCCTGTCTGATAGGAATGTGTCAGTAAGCCTCCTTTAAATCCAGTGTTACCATCCATGCATTTTTGCTCAACATTGGCAGTAGCTGCTGCAGAGTAAGCATCTTAAATTTTAGTATCTCCAGGAAAGTGTTCAAGACTGACAGATCCAGGATGGGTCTCCATGAATTTTGCTTTCTGGGGACTAGAAAGAGCCTTGAGTAAAAACCTTGCCCCATTTCTGAAAGTGGAACCAGTTCTATGGCCCTCATAGCCATGAGGGCTTCCACCTGGTTTAAGGCCTCTGACCATTGATGTTTTGGTAGGTCCAGCCATCCGTTTGGTCTTGGCAGGGTATGAAAGTGGAATTTGTAACCTCTTGAAACCACATCCAGAACTCACTTGTCTTGGGTTATGTAAGTCCAATTTAGGTGAAAAAGAGAGAGTTTTTCTCCGAGAGGGGCTTCCAGGAAAGAAGTTCCTGCAGCCCAGCAGAGGGAGTCATTGAGCCTGTTTTCTATGAGTTTGAGGCCTGTCCTCTCCACCCCTAGGGGTGGAAGCAGTCCACTGTCTTGGTCTGTAGGAGGTCGGCGTTTGGGGCCTTCCTCTGGAGCGTCTATATCTACCCCTCTGCGGCCTGTCTGAATAGGGAAAGGACCAATTTTTAGTTGGCCAATTCCTACTAAATCTGGGGGGCTGTACTTGTAAGAAATCCTTAACCATTTGCATGGATTTTGCCTTATCCTCCATCTTCTTTATCACCTCTTCAGCCTTAGTTCCAAACAAAACATTATGCTGAACAGGTGCATCCAGTAACTTAGCTTTCACTTGATCAGGCAAGTTTTGTTCTTTTAACCAAGCATGTCTTCTAATGACTGTGCCAGAGGCAGCAGCCCTACAAGAAGCCTCCAAGGCATCAAAACCACAGTGTAAACCATGCTTCCCTACTTGTTCAGTGACAAGCATCAAATCATGTAATTCCTTATTATCTGCACATGCGGAAATGGAAGCTAGCTTTTGTTTCATAACAGACAGTAGAAATTGCTGGTATTTAAGCATATGAAATTGACAGTTTAAAGCCTAATAGATAAAGTTGCACAAGTGTACACTTTTTTGCCCCATCTCTCTAAAGCTCTGGAATCCTAATCTGTTGGAATGGGGTTTTTAGCAGAAGCGGCCTTAACCCCCTTAGGGCCCTGAGAAATGGTTTTAGGATCAGCAGTAGGATTCTTGAATAGGAACTGGTGAGAATCAGGGACCCTATAATATCTGTATGGCTTAGCAGGTGCTGGAGGAAAAGAGTCAGGAGTTAAGTTAGCCTCAGAGAAGGCATCATCCACAATATCCAAAATAGGAGGGATATCCAGGGGTCTATGTTGGGGAAGAAAAAGAAAATCCCTAAGTCTTCTCTTAGATTCTGAGTACTCCTGCCCTTCCCAGTGAAAATGTTCCCTCATTTCAT
Source organism: Protopterus annectens (assembly GCF_019279795.1). Classification (NCBI taxonomy): domain Eukaryota; kingdom Metazoa; phylum Chordata; order Ceratodontiformes; family Protopteridae; genus Protopterus; species Protopterus annectens. Next base: position 35,783,274 of record NC_056734.1, on the reverse strand, counting down.
GTAAAGTTTCCCCAAATGAAAAATCCTCAGGGGGAGAAGCTGAAGGAATGGATTCCTCAGCATCAGAATCCTCATAAAGAGGAAAAGAATGATCCTGGCCAGAGGAAGACACTGAAGAAATAGATGCCTGATCAGAAGAGTCATAATCCAATTCCTGCCTTGGCCTTTTATCTGGTGGGGGATGTGAAACCCTAATCATGGTAAGTAAGACCTCCGCCATCTTAAGTAACTGTTTTTGGGATTTGGGTCCCGGATCAGAAGAGGCCTGGGCTGAAGTCTTAGATTTGGAAGGAGTCTTTGCCTTTGTCTTTGGCTTTGCCTTTATCAGAAGCTGTGTAGGCCCAAAACCCCCCTCGGAAGCCGGTACCTGCACAGCGGCTCCGGACCCATCCGAGGAAGCATTGTCCGAAGGTCCTACAGCTGAAGTACTCAAAGGCCTAGTTGGCTCCTTGTGGGAGTCCGTTTCGGCAATCGGTTCCGAAATAGCCGACGGCAGGGGCTGCGAAAGCGCCTCACTGATGATGGCCAAACCAGAAGCTGGCTCTGCTTGTAAAATGTCGTCTGTTTTGGACCTCGGAGGCCTGTCTTTATCCTTGCGTCGTTTGTGAACTCCGGTAGTCAGAAGCGTGTCCGACAACATTTTGTAATTAATTCGCCTACCGAAATAATGAAATGCAAAATCGTACCTTCGCTTAATCGTACGTTGGTTAAATCTAGCACAAAACCGACAAATAGCTACGTCGTGGTCGGGGCCTAAGCAAGGAATACAGTAAGAATGGAAATCCTTATGAGGTATTTGCTTCCCACAAGAAATACAATTATTAACTTTTTCTGACATCGGACTGGAGCAAGAAAAAAGTTTCCCCAACGGGGTACTTAGCTTTGAGTAGAAGAAGTAAGTCTTCGGACTGAAGTACGAAAAATTGTCAGGAGTCAGCCGACCGGCACTTGCGAACTGCTTTCACCGCATGGCAAGAAAGACTGGAGAACATGGCGTCGGCTGCCAGTTTTGTACTCCTGGCGCACTGACGTCAGGGAGCATGGCTGAGCAGCCGATGCCAGACCCAGACTTTGGGATTCTGGCCAACCGAGGACTGCCTGCCAGCAGGGGAGAACCCTACAGTGATGACTGCAACAGTGAAACACGATGAACATCTATGAGATTCAGGAACAACTTTTTCTCTAATGTCATCAGGCTGCTGAACTCTAATAACCACTACACTCCATGATGTCCAACTGGGTCAGTAGAAACTGTCTCAATTTGTGCAAGAACCTGGTTACCAGTCTCACCTAATACTTAGTGCAATATTCACCATGACTGTAACTTATAGGCCATCCAGGGCAGTAGCAATGCAGTAAAATATCTCTTCTTTCAGTGCAATACATGTAAATTCATAAATTAACCATAGTGCAGAACTCTAAGGTCCATAGTGCAATAATCTAATGTTCACAGTGCAATACTCAGTGTCTCTTTCTGTGCAAGGATCAATGCAATCTCTTAACCAAGTACCTGTTCAATACTAAAGTCGCATGCAAGTAAGTGTTCAGTTCAAAAAATGTTAAAATGTATTTCTAATTATATGCAATATTAGCCTGTCTACCTGCATGTCTGTGATGTAATAGCCAGGTGTTACATGTGTAAATGTCTGTGAAAATAGTCGATATGTTGTCTGCACATTGAGTCTAGAGATACGGAATTTCGTTTAATTTTTGAACTTGTGTGATTTCTGAAGGTCAATAAAGTTTACTTTGACTTTGACTTTGAAGTATAAGTACAAACTGCAGGAATATCATGTCATTTGACTTAAAAGGCTTTGTCATCACTAAGTGTTAAAGTGTTTCTCTGTATGAGAAGATTCTCAGTAATCTTATAGATTTCCTTTCTCCTTAGGTAAAGCTGGCCTACTTATGATTAAATTCCAGTTTTCCTATACCTGAAAAATGGAAGTACTGATTGTTCTGATTGCCCCTTTCTTAATTAATACCTAAATGTGCCTACTTTTTGATCACACTCCAAGTTTCATGACAACCCCCTCTCTTAATCAGTCTCCATATTTCCCTCTCTAATTGTCTCACTCCTGGCACTGATTAATAATCCTAAGGTAACTTTCTTTATTTTTGCATTTTCAGCTATACAACATTTCATGAAAGAAAATAGTTCCCAGCAGTTTTATTACTATATCATAGTTGTATTGATAGTCATAGACAGCTTTCTGTTTATAAACAAGCAACAGATCAGTACCTTTCAAAAGTATGTAATGTAGTCATATATTTTGAAAGGTCTGATGAGAACCAGATACTGTGTATTTCTGACATATTTTTCATCGAGGATATTCAGAATACTTAGAACAATATTCCAATAATCAGAACAAAGCAGTACCATATACTGTATGGAAACATGTCAGTTGGCATATTATAGTTAGCATATAAATTGCTACATTTACACAAAAGGCTTATGGCATAAGCAGACCAAGTTTGCGTAAGGTAGCAGATATTCTTTATTAAACAACAGGAAGAGGCACATACCAATGCTTTGACCATCATCCCAGAAAAGTTGACCACGTGCTTCTCCATTATCATCTAGAGGAACTATTAGTTCCATAGGATTTTGGCGGCTAGGAAAAAACAGTTATTTATGATGTTACTCATATGGTATATCTTGAAAACTGAATTATTTAGTAAGTACTATAAACATAACACATTTTGGTTAAGCATGATTGAAATGCTAAAACGTGAGTAAGACCATAGCCCCGAAAATGGTTTAAAAAAACTGACAAATGTCTTAAAACAGTGGAGTACATGTGCTAGCGCCATGATATTTTACATCAGACAATTATAAGTTGCTGAAATGTAAATGCAGGTAAGCAGGCTGGCATAAATGACACTACTAAAACTCATGACAGCATGACAGCATGCAATGCTGTATACTATAAATATGATGTAATGTGGAGCTGTAGTGCAGTAACAGAAGTGCACCAGTGAGTCATATGACCCCACCCTCAACATTAGAAGGTGTGTAACTAACACAGCTGCTAGTGGCATGATGTATGTGCAGAAAGAGGACTACAAACCTCATAATCACAGACCACCACACACTGAAGGGCACTCATGGTCCATATAAATACTGCTCATACAGTTACTAGACATTCCACAAGTAGACATCGAGTCATTGTTCAAGTTCCTCATGATTTGGAAAGAAGACTGGTCCTTACTAGGCATCAGTTTTGGTGATAATTTTATTTCAAAAAGTGTATGCCTATGCTTTGTCCCACAGCATGCTTAACATTCTAAAAATTCAGTTTGGCTCTTCAATGGTGTTGATAAAGGATTTCTTCAGGGCAGAGAACAACTCATTACCTTGATAACTTTCATATAGTTGGACCAGGGGAAGATGAGGCCCAGAGAGGCAAACTGTAGTTTGTCATCATAAGCCAACAGCTAAGGGATCCTCTGACTGTGTACAGAACGGAGGGATCAGCCCCATATCTTTCATTTTGGGGGCTGACAGCTGATGTTAAAGCATCAGCATTCACGTTATGAGAAGGAAAGCTGATGAGACTTACAGGAGCCATCAAGCTGCTCTGGCAAGCCAAGAAACTGAGGACTCATTATGTTATGGAGTTTAATGGGCTGCTAAGCTTTGCTAATAGATCAGCAGCTCTAGGCAGAATCTTTTTAAGGTAACTCACCAATATGTTAAAATGTGGACATGAAAAGCATCGAGTGACAGTCACAAGGAGAATAAAACAAGACTTACCCAATTGGCCCATTTTTCTTTCTGACTTTAATGGAGTTTCATTTTTGGCAAAGAGATTGGATCTCTTAGGATCATAGCATCATAGGATTATAGGAGGTTACTAGGCTACTGGCTCTAAGGCCTCTACAGGCCTAGCCATGTTATATCCTTGTTCCCTTATGGACCAAGATATATAGTCTATGTCTGCATGCAAATCCTCAGATACTATTTACCTGTTCATGGACAACTCTGTCCTTAAGGGATGGGGGTTAACTGCATGACAAATGGGTCATAGTGCACTGGCTGCAATCACTGTTAGAAGGTCAGAGTAGGGTTATTAACCTATTTAGAGATATTAGCAGTAAACAAATAAATAGTACAAAATTGTACAGAAACATGACTGAAAAATTCCCAAAACTTTTAATGTAGAGTAAGCACTTTCGCAATGAGAGCATTGCTTCATCAGACATACTGCAACTAGTCACAAACTTGATTTAACTAGAACAAAAATCATTTGATCAATCAATTAACATAAGGCATGGAAACCTTAAAGATACAAAGACAATAAACCTAAAACATGCCTATAAGTAAAAAGAAAACATATACAAATAAAGAATAAAAAGTAAAAACATCAATTTCTACCTTTTAAGTTTCCTGGACTTTGAAAACAGCCTTCAAAGAAAAAAAATCATTAAGCCCATGCCCTCTATGTGAAGCTAACCTGAAAATCCAACGAAGCACAATACTTTCTGTTTCATTAATTAAATTGCCCATCCTAACACTCTCATATACTACTTCCAGCACATGAAATACAACTGTTCTTATACATATATAACATATGCTATGTTCATCACCTTCTTGCTTAATGTGTTTGGCTGTTGCACTATACTCTAAGCCCCTATGGGCACAATAATAATGACCCCTAATACGTTCCCTAAGATGTCTATTGGATTTGCCTATTTGATTAATGAAACAGAAAGGATTGTGCTTCGTTGGATTTTCAAATTAGCTGCACATAGAGGGCATGGGCTTAATGATTTTCTTTCTTTGAAGCCTGTTTTAAAGTCCAGGAAACTTAAAATGTAGAAATTGATGTTTTTACTTTTTATTCTTTATTTGTATATGTTTTCTTTTTACTTATAGGTATGTTTTTAGGTTTACTGTCTTTGTACCTTTAAGGTGTCTATGCCTTATGTTAATTGATTGATTAAATGAGTTTTGTTCTCTTTAAATCAAGTTTGTGACTAGTTGCAGTATGTCTGATGAAGCAATGGTCTCACTGCGAAAGCACTTACTGTACATTAAAAGTTTTGGATTCTAAACGATTGTTTGACGGAAATTTTCAGCCGTGTTTCTGCACGATTTTTTACTATTTATTCTCTTTCTGCTGGTGCTTCTACTTTACAATTAATTGCCGGTGGTCTTAAGACTGTTGTATTCAGAGATATTGCTGATATGGATAGCCACAGTGGTATAGCAAAGGAAATTTGCAAATTGGAAGGTGGTATTCTATTCTGATAATAAGGCAGTTGTGGAGGCTCTGAAAAAGGAAACATCAAAGGCAACATGAGTTCATTCAGTGTTGAGATTACTGGTTTTGCACAGCGTCAAAATTAATTTAATGTTTTCTACCACATTTGTACCACAAAAAGTCAATGCTGCAGCTGACAGCCTTTCCTCTTTTTAGTTTTCAAGGTTTTGGGACTCAGCACCAGAAGCTGAGAGTGATTCACATCTGCCCCCCCCCCCCCCCCAGCCATGTGGCTCACTGAAGAAGAATGATTTTATCATTAACAAGTTGCTGTTATAGGTTTATAGGTAAATACTAAGCTATCTGCCCTTTTGGGACTTCCTAACCCTAGCCAGTTTCATCTTCTGTGCTTGAAATAACCTATTGCATTTGTTTACAAATTGACCTTACTCACCCCATGGTCAATAATTATATATTACCTCTAATTAGAATAACTGAGATTACACTGTAGCTAATTTAAGGGGATCCAAGCATAGGATAAATTTGTTAGGTGCTGCCTCTGTACATTAGTAGTAATACAGTGGGGCTTAAATGGTTATGTTGCATTTCCCATCCATAGATCCAAGTTGTGCTTGAATGCAGACAGGGATGAGCTTTGTTTTATATGGATGGGGATTCTATTCCACTGTGGCAGAATTTCATCTGTGAAATATACATGTCTTTACAAACTGTTCATTTGATTCTGCAGAAGAGGTTTACATTCTTAGACTATTTCTGATGCAGTGTGACTTCCTGTTGCACAATAAATTCAACAGTAATGGGTCAGAGGATGCCTTGTATACCAGACACAGGTCATCTCTTGTGTCTGAATATACATGACAACAACAGATACACGTTATTCAAAAGTTAGAGCACTGTCCACATACATTCCCACATCCTGAACAACTGGGTCTTATAGTTCCCTGGGATAGATGACTTCCCAAAGGATACAGTAATGTATCTCTGACAATTAGTTTCAGTCCATGATTTTGGCATCAGTTATTTATTTGGGACAACCTTTTTGTCCAATGGCTAAGACATTTGGGGATTCAATGACTGCTCCTAGCTTGCAGTCATCTGAAAACTTAGACAGAGCCCTTTGCTATTGGCTTTGACCTCAGAAAAGTGGATGCTAAACAGGGGAGGTCCCAGCACAGAACCTTGGGGGACTCAACTATTGACTGGTCTCTTTGTGAAGGTAACTTACCTTATTTTGACTATCTACATCTTATCTGTGAGCCAGCTGGCAATCCATCGGATGACATAGGGGGTTATTCCCAGTTTATTTAGATTTTTAACTGTGCCTGAATGAGGAATTATGTCATGTATGTAGTCAGAACCATTATGCCTTCTTCCATTGCTTTGATGACCTTTTTAAAAAAATCTCCCAAATTGAGTAAGCATGATCTGTCCTTGAGAAATCCAAACTGAGACAGTTCCAGTGTTGTGAGGTTCATTGTGTCCTGACTGATTAATTCCATGATAATTCTTTCCATGGCTTTGGATATGTGGCTGGTCAGACTTATTGGTCTGAAATTCCTGGGTCTGTGGAATGTTCTACCTTATGCAGATGAATGACTATAGTTGTTCTCTATTCCCTTGGTACAATACCTGTATGGAGGCTGATATTGACTGGCGCTATTACTGTTGATCTTGGGAGCAAACAACAAAAAGGCCTATATTTCAATCTAGCTTTCATTGAAAATGTATATTATAGCTTTATTCAGTCAGTTAGGCCCTGGTTCATAGCGGGTATTTTTAATGTGTTCTCACATTGTGCAGCCAAAGGTGCAGTTAGTTCTCCAAGAATTCTTTTGGCAGCCTTAAGTTGGTTAGCCAGAATTTGTGGTTTGGTCGATTTCACCAAGCATTATTTAGTTGTCAGGGTGTTGAGAGGCTGGGGTTACATAAAAGGGAATAGTAGGAATGTCAAGAGACCCATTTCCAAACCTTTTCTTTGTTCCATCATATTAAAGTTTGCCTGGCTGTATGCTGGGAGTTTTCACTTTGCTTGGGAGATGTGGCACTGACTCATGATTCAGTGTCTGTTCAGTTGGCTGGTTCCAACACAGATCAGGAAGGTAATGGTTACCTTGTAATTTTAGCGCATTCAGGTTGCTTTTTCATTTGCCCAGTACATTAGTGTAGGAGATTATGTAGAACAATTAAGGGAATTTCTGTTCATGATTTTGTTTTTAGGACTCCATCAGGGCACGTAATAACAGCTTATGGCTTGGACATTAACCTTAAAAGAATTCTGTCCAGTTTACATATTTCAAGCACAGCATATGGCTTGAGGTGATTAAAAAAAAACTGGTAGGTGGGTCTTGGGCTTTGTTATCATACTTACAATAATTTTACATGTTAATTGGTAAATAGTTTTCATAGCAATAAATAAATAAATACATAAATAATTGAAAATGGAGAGAGAGGGTTGAATTATTGTTCATTAAAATGGTGTTATTGTTTTACAGGTGTGAGATATCTCTAGATCATAGGCCATTCATTCATAACTAGAACATCTTCCAGAGCTATGAAGTGTAAGAACTAGATTAACCTCTTCCTTAACCCATTGAAATACCTAGTTTTTTGGAAGGGCTTTTCAAGACTGCCATGGTTGCAGTTAGGTCAACTGGTTTATGCCTTGCTAGCTCAAGAAGCTCTCCATAATCTTTAATACTTCATTTGATGGGGAACAATATAGAAAAAATACCTAAACATATTTTACTATCAAGAATGATTGCCTATTTTGTCAAACTTTAATGATCGACATCACCATATAGTGGGTGGAGGCAGTGAATCCAATTGCTTTGGAACTTACAAGGAGATTTTAGAACTAAAGAATAGCACAAGTGGCTGCCTAGTTTAGCTGCAGGATTACTTTGTTCAGGAAATTGTTGGGGGGGGGGGGAGCAGCCCAGTACATGGGCTGGTGGATGGTCACATTGCAAACTTTAACTCTTATTTCTTATTCCCTTCCTTTCCTTGGCCTTGAGAAAGCATCTTTGATAAGAAGAGGAGAGATGGATACATTGTTATTGGTTGGGAGAGTCAAAGCAGTTGAGGGGTTTCGGAATAATGTCACTCAGCATGGGTTGATAATGTAGCCAGAACAAGTTTGCTCATGCCAGCCAGCATGTTGAGCTAATCTGCAAAAATGTTAAAGTTAAATAAACTGATCTTTATATTTGAAATTTTGAATTAAAATGTGTGGGTTGTTGTTTATTGAATGTATATGGCCACACCTGTAAGACGTTTGTGGTCATTGGGAGAGCTGCCTTTTGGACAAAGAAGTATTGCATACAAGACACATTGTCAAGACAATGTGACTAGGGGGTCATGGCCTAAAGGGCTTTAGTAGCCCTTTTGACATTCAGCTGGCACTTTACTAATACAGCTGAGCCAAGTGCTCTCCAATCCAAAACCCCATTCTTTTTCTTAGTGGTCATTTTGTGGCCTTTCCTTTCTCTATTTTCATCTATTCAGCTGTCACTTTGCACCCCCCCTCTTTTTTTGTTATCCACCTTTTCCTATCCAGGGTCTCAGGAAAGGACTTTTAGTAAGAAGAAAAATGTTGGATACATCGTTGATTGTTTGGATAGTCAAAGTAGGTGAGGGGGCATGGAGTAGCACCACTCAGCAAGGGTCGAATGTGTAGGCCAATAGGCTTGTTTATGCCAACAGGCACTTTGAATTAAGATGGCAAAAGTTAATGTTGAATAAGTTGATCCTAATGTTTGAATTTTGAAGTAAAATGTGTGGATTGTTGCTTAATGTAAATAAATGAGTGCACCTGCATGAAGTTGCGTTTGAAGTCATTGAGAGAGCTGCCTTTTGGACAAAAGGCATCTTATACAGTGAAGAGTCATATCTGAATGGAGCTCTGTCATTTCTCTTATACTAGAGTACACAGTACGCAGTGTAGTCCTCAACCATAGTACCTTTTTTCAGGCCATGCCAAGCTGAAAATTCTTCCAGCATAGCTAATTAAAACCAGGAAAATCTAAAGGTGTTACTGCTCAATACTATTTTTATTTATTTATTTATTGTTTTATAAACTTGTTCTGGCTACATTATCAACCCATGCTGAGTGACATTATTCCGAAACCCCTCAACTGCTTTGACTCTCCCAACTGTTACTGCTCAATACTAGAAGTCTAAATAAGAAACTCCACTCCCTACAAGTCTTCCTCACCTAGAGAATGCTAGTGTCTATGTAGTCATTGGGTCATGCTTTAAAGCCACAGAGAGCACCCTGGCAGTGCAATGCTATAATGTCTTGAACACCTTTAGACAAGCTGCTACACTGGCAGGGGCTAAAAGTAGAGGTGTTTTGATTTGAATCAAAAATAAATATACCTCAATGTTGGGCAAACAGGATGACGAACTTCAGCTTCTTCACATTTAAATCTTCATAGGCAAAATCCCACATCACTTCTTTGCAAGCTATAGGTCCTACTGTACCCAAGATACCTATAACATATGATGGGAAGCACTCACCATCCAACCCAAAACCATATTCATGGGCAACATTTAATTACCCCACTATTAGCTGGGGATTATATATAACACCAAACAGGCAGGCACAGAGATCCTTGGATTTTTTTTAAACACAAACTCCCTTGACCAGATTGTCAATACACCTACCAGGGCATAAACATACTGGATCCTGTTGTCACTAAAATGGAAAAGTGCTGCACACCTTGTAGTGTAATGCCCTCTCTGGTGATTTCAGACCACAAAATGGTCTTCTTTGAAGTAAAAATAAACCTGGAACCTCAATTAACACTAGGAAGTTCAGTAGCTACTCTAAGGCTAATTTCCTACTATTAAATGATAACCTAGCAAAATCTCAAGCCCCAAAACCCCATGAACACTGCTTCGGGTCAGTGCTTCCAGTGCAGAACTGTTCACAGAAACCATATACAAGCGTGTTAATAGCTGCAGACAGACGGTTGTATCCACCACAAATAAGTACAAAACTAACTGAAAAAAATAGTCCAACCTTGCAAATTGCAAAGTCAGTAGGGACGATAACAGAAGGAAGAAAACCATTGCAAAAATTAGGAGGTGTAGCAACTCAATGGGATAAAATTGTTCTTATCAAAATAAACAATCAACTTAGAGGACAGATAAAGTCTAACTTAGACAATTAGATGGGAAACAGGAAATGCGTCCCTGATATGATATTTATGTCTCTAATGGATACAGGTTGCTATAGATTGTGTTCTACTCTCCACATCAGGATAACCATTTATTTTACTTTAAGTTATTCTCACCCCAGCAGTCAGGGAGCTGTTCAAGAGACTGCTTCACAGGTAGACTTGCATTAAAAGATCATTCGTATCAAATTCACTAAATAATTTTAAGCTGCACAATGAGACTTCTGGCCTAAATTAAGTCTTTCTGTCTTAACCAAAGGGGGTGTAACTGTTGCATGAAAAAAGCTTCTGTAATACCATCTCTGAAGAATGTCATGTGTAAATCCTTTGAGGCCTCTAATCAAGTCTATCATCCATCCCTGCAAAAGCAACTGCAGATGAATGCATGACAATATATACATGAGTCTTACTGATGTCCATCTTGAATTTAGAAGTAAGTATAACATCATGACATGACTGATTTTTATACCTGGAATTATACTTTTATAGTTAATTACATACATAAATATGCCATCATTAACAGGGATCCCAAATGTATTATAAGCTATTTTATTTTAATAAGTAAGTTATTGTTACATATTACTACTACTTAAATATCATATTTACTTTACCTGTACAATGTGGTATTAGCTGGTTCTTGCAGTGGGATAATATATCCACCTCTAATATGCAAATTGATCTGTTCAAGCGGGGTAGTCATATTGATCCATTCATTACGAAAACCAGTAGCTGTACCCTTGTAAACAAAAATAAAGTACCAGAATAAGTTTTACTATAACGTCAAGAAATCATTAAATATTATTTTGTATACATGCAGTCAGAGTCGGAAAGTAAATTATTCATACTGCAGGTAGTGTAATATTAATGAAATAACATGTCAGATATATTGTTTATTTACTGTATACTTTTACAGGCTAATATATTCAAGTAGCAGGAAGATAATGTTTTTGGAAGGCACTCTAATCTCAGGCATGCTATATGTATCAATATCTAAGTAGCCTTAAAGTTCCATATATTGTATTGCATGTGTTCCTGAGTTGTTTAGCTCACAGGTCATAGTCAAGAATCAAGAACATTATATTATAGAGGTCATGACTGAAAGATTCTGAAGAGCTTGTGCTTGTATGACCTGTGAAGCAGATGAGCAGAAATATCAGTAAACGTATTAGTCTGACAGTAAGAGAGGATGTCCTACGTGGGCAGGTATTATCTGTTTTATCCTGCACACCTTTAAAATACTTTATTAGGTTTCTGTTGTTATTTACACAACGCTGTTAAGGAAGTGTTCAGAAAACAAAAATATGTTAAAGAAACTGCACTTTTTCTTTAGTATGATTTGGCTCTGTGTGTTTGTGTGTGTGTGTTTGTTTCTGAATGTGTGAGTGTGTTTGTTTCTGAATACATGTGTGAACTATTTCCAATACCTGTTTAATCACTGAGTGGAGGAATTTCTCTTGACCATCAGTAAGAATATGCTTTTAATGACAGTTTTCGCCTTTCGGCTTCCTCAGACTGTATGACATTAAAATACAACTAAAACATACATTTAAATACTCTAACATGACTGCTCATTGGTTAAAATTCACAACCTTATACCCATATACTAATATAAATTCTCCAAACAGTATTGAAATACATTTGCTACCTTTCATTTACTAAAACTGACTGAACTTGACTGAACATCAACAGACTATCATTCTAAACCAAGCACCAACTCCCTTGTTACAGAACTTAGGTACTTGGAACAAACTTTCATGCATCTACGATAACAGTGATGTCAACAATAAGAGATAAAAATAGAAAACATTCCATATGTATATACATCTTCTTTTTAAAACAACATTATTTATAACAAATTAGTGTTTCAATAAAGTCAAGAATGTTCATTACATAAAGAGGAAATAAGGTGCATATTCTCGCATATCTAAGTATGTTAAAAATGTGTGCAATCCTTCCTCCTCACACCTCTGTGTTAAATAACAAGTAACACAGTTGACATATTGTCCTTGTAATACGCTGCAACATGCATATAAGGAACTGCAAAATCCATTTCTTACGAACAATAAAATGGAACAAATTCATGACATATAAGAAATGGATAACTAGCCTAAAGGATGTAGGCATATAGGTGACAAATGTTGTTAGTAGACATACATTACAGTAAAACCAGATGACTTACTCTGGTATCTAACTGAACTAGCCTTTAGAAGAAGCTAGGAGGGGAAGTGAATAATTTACCTAAAGATCTATGCAAGTAAGTGATAGATGTTGTTAAAAAACATACAGTACAGTAAAACCAGATGACTTGCTCTGGTATATAACTGAACTAGCTTTAAGAAGATATAAAGAGAACCTCAGTCTTGCGATCTTATCTAATTGTCCTATTGAAAAACTATAAGGACATATTCAAATGAAAAATGATAAAAAAATGCATAAATAATATAATTTCAAAAGTGTATAAACCTATGCTGGTTATATTGAATGTAATGTGGCATATGTTGTAAAGTTGGAAGTATATTGGTATGTGCAAAGATGAGGGTAGGAATGTAAATCAATATATTAGCCAATATGACATAGGGTTCTTTCTCTAGGGGACATTTATATTGAATCACTTCTGATGTTCTAAGAAGAGGTTTAATCTGGACTTTATCATTGAGGCCCGGATGGTGATCAGCTCTAAGTCTGATAATCCACTTCATCTCATTCTCTAGAGTGTAATTAATAATGTCTCCTCCTCTCATGTTAGGTATAATCTTTTGAATGATAAAAGAAGCGTTAACATAGAACCTACCCTAATATGGTAGGTGTGCTCCCTAATGCGTTCCTTCAAGGACCTGTTGGTTTTTCCAACATAAAATGCTGGGCATATCTCACAAGTAGCAATGTAAACAATGTGTGAGCTGTTACAAGTGGTGTTCGTCTGAAAATTATAAATACGTTTAGTGATAGGATGAGTGAAAACTGTAGTATCATTGATGTATATACACTGATTACATTTGCCACAGGGTGTCGTATTAGTGTTGTTGGTATGTGTCTTATAAATATTATGGTGATTTCTAGGTTTGCACAAGAGTCTTCTCAAATTTGGTTGGTTCTTATACACTACGTTCAAATTAGATCCTACTATATCCTTGATATCCTTGTCTAATAACAATATATCCCAATGTTTTTCCATAATTTGTCTAATATTTATGGAATCTCTTGTGAACAACATAGATGCTCTATTAGTATTCATAGATTTAGGTATAACATCCATCACCATAAAAATAAGGTTTAGCTTTATTCTCCCTACAGGCTTGGACATCTACTATGGTACGTTCAACATCAATAATGTCATAGCCTCTATTCATAAATTTATTTTTTAGTTCAGCCAATTCCTTAACATAACCTTCCTCTGTTGGATTCAATCTCGATGCCCTGATGACCTGTCCTTTCATGACATTGTTAAAAATGCATACTGGCCTTATGTAATATAGTGTTCCTATGACACAATTTCCTGTGTACTGAAGTGTTTAACAACCCATTACTAAGCCTATTAATATTCACATCTAAATATGAGATCTGATTGTATGAGTACGTTGTAGTAAATCTCAAAAAATTTGTGGAATTGTTCATAGCAGTTGTGAACCTCGTTAGTGTGTCTGTATCACTCTTCCAAATGAAAAAACATGTTCCTTATAAAAATGAGATTCAAAAGGAAAGTCTCCTCCCATTGAGCAAGAGTTCCTCCCCAAACATAAAGATGTTATTAGTTAGAACAATTTCTAATAATAGAGTAAGAAAGTCTATTTTCTCAGGTGTAAGATCAGAATGTGTTCTTAAATAATCTTGAATGTATTGTATCCCTAAATCATTTGGGATGACAGTAAAAAGACTTACTACATCTAATGTTACCAGTAGGTACGGTGCATTATCATCTACACACTTCATGTAGGAGTATAAGTCCAATAGGAACTGTTTGAGAAGACTCTTGTGCAAACCTAGAAATCACCATAATATTTATAAGACACATACCAACAACACTAATACGACACCCTGTGGCAAATGTAATCAGTGTATATACATCAATGATACTACAGTTTTCACTCATCCTATCAATTTATAATTTTCAGACGAACACCACTTGTAACAGCTCACACATTGTTTACATTGCTACTTGTGAGATATGCCCAGCATTTTATGTTGGAAAAACCAACAGGTCCTTGAAGACACCTACCATATTAGGGTAGGTTCTATGTTAATTAGGAATAAGCCACACTTTCAAGTTTTTTATCATTCAAAAGATTATACCTAACATGAGAGGAGGAGACATTATTAATTACACTCTAGAGAATGAGATGAAGTGGATTATCAGACTTAGAGCTGATCACCATCCGGGCCTCAATGATAAAGTCCAGATTAAACCTCTTCTTAGAAAAAACATCAGAAGTGATTCAATATAAATGTCCCCTAGAAGAAAGAACCTATGTCATATTTATATATATATTTTTTTACATTACTACCTCATCTTTGCATACCAATATACTTCCAACTTTACAAATAAGATCGCAAGACTGAGGTTCTCTTTATATCTTCTCTAAGGCTAGTTAGTTTATACCCCATTACCAGTCCATCTTTTTTTTTACTGTAATGTATGTCTACTAACAACATTTGTCACCTATATGCCTACATCCTTTAGGCTAGTTATCCATTTCTCCTAAAGAAGACTTGATGAGTATGTGGTTCCATTTTATTGTTCGTAAGAAATTTTTTTTTTTTCCTTATATGTACTACTGAATTTGTTAAACGGGACTAGCACACCTAGTTTTGCAGTTATTTACAAGGACAATAATGTCAACTGTTTACTTGTTATTTAACACAGAGGTGTGAGGATTTTTATGTAATGAACATTCTTGACTTTATTGAAACACTAATTTGTTATAAATAATGTTGTTTTAAAAAGAATGTTTTCTTTTTATTATTTTTATTCTTATTGTTACACACATCATATCACATGTGATGAGAATGTGAAGTTTGTTGTTCCCTACTCAAGTTTCTGTAACAAGGAGTTGGTGCTTGGTTTTTTTTTTATATATACAAAGAAAGAGTCTGTGTTCAGTCATTTTTTTTAATTTTTTTGAATTTAGAGTTCAGTCAGTTTTAGTAAAATGAAAGGCAAAAAAATGTATTTTCAATACTGAATGTTTTTTTTTTTTGTTCTTGTTTTGAGAATTTATATTAGTATATGGGTATGTTCAGATATTCATTCTGCTGGTACAACACCCCGAGTCTTGGAGATATTTGACGTTTGATATCAGTAAGAATATGTTAAAAACAATTCTCAATTGGATGTAGTCCTACATAGGACACATGCGTACTCACACACAAACTGAAGACATACCTAGGACAAGTTAGAGCACTGCGCATTGCCAATTCACTAACTATACTTTTCGCTGTTAAAGTTTATAAAATTTCCAAATGTTATCCTACCTTAGAGGATGTTATATTAGGTTATAGTAAGCTGTGAAATTCACCTGCATGGGAGTGAAGGGACATTGTCACTCACTTCATCCAAAGACACTAAGTATTTTTTTTTATTATTTTTGAAATTCACTGGAATGGTAATCATCTCCAACTGTAAGATCATAGCTTCATGGGTGATTACTAGTCTAATGACACTAAAGGGACTTTTTGTACCTAACCATGCTTCTCAAATATATTTGAAAGGATGTAATATCACCCATTTTATTGGGGGTTTAACTTCAGCAAGAGTGTTGGCTTTTGCATGCTTCGTTCTAATGGGGAGATAGGTGACAGACTGGTATAAATTTATGTTTTCTCTTCTACTCATCCAAGTTGTGCTTGAATAAGTGTAGGGAGGATCTTTGCTTGACATGGATGGGAAGCCTGTTCAGTAGAAGGTGTAATTTCAGGGATACATACCTGTCTCTCCAGCATGTCTCACTTATGTTGCAGATGAGATATAGGTCCCTAGTTTGGGTGCTTCTGATATTACTTGAGATAGAGGGGACTCAGAGTCAATGATAATAACCCATGTAAATATAAGGACATGCAAAATCCACAGAAAAAGTATAACAGTCAGGGAATGAACATGAAAGTCAATCAAAGTGAGGCATCAGTTTTAATCATTGTACCACTGTATCACCCAGTCCCATACTTTTTTTAAACCTGCTGTTTATTTTCAAGCAGTTTAATACCCACATCTACTTTCTTCAGTGAGAGTCCATGCTTACAGTTTAAGTAAAATAATGGGAAATAAGCAATAAATTGCTGTTGATTGTAGAGAAAGGCATTGCTGTGTTATTTTTATTGAATTTCTTGGTTTCACAGAAGATGTAGTATTTGCCTTACGTTTCATGATTTCAGGAGTCATTCTGAAAATATCAAAGCTGTCTAAAGTGATTTTCTTGAATTTTTTTTTGTACAACTGTCTTTGCATTCCACTTTCCTAATTTACTGTTCAGCCCATGACTTAGTCATACTAGTGAAATATTGTTTGTAGTGTTACAGTGTATAAAATGATAGTGTATATCTAAGCCTTCTACTTTTCTTTCAAGAAGTTATTAAATCAGCTATATAAATGAACCTGCTGAAACAGAAACGGATAATAATCCTTGATTTTTAACCTTTTACTGCATGTGCTAATATCATCTCTTAAAGAAAGATGATATATTATTACTGCTTTCCTATTTTTATCTGCAATTTTACTTAGCATGCATTTAGATCTGTAGAGAAAGCAGCAAATCTACTTTAAGTTGTTACAATTTGTAATGTAAGCAATTTTACTCAATACTTTCTAGTCTCTAATATTTAAGCATATGGGTTTCACAATATTTTTGATGAAAGTTCAGGATTATAATCATACAAGAAAACTTGTCAGTTGTTTGTAATTTCTAAAGGTCATAATTCCTACTTTGTTGCAGAAGATTCACCTTACGAATGACAGATTTAAGTGGTTCTACAAGAGATGTAAAAGGTAGGTAGTTAATGGTGCTGCATCTAATACCAACTCAACTGCACTGGCAGCAGAAAATGTATTGTTCTTTAAATGAATGTAATAAAGTTACTATTAAAAGGAAGTTTGCAGTACAGATTTCATCCTTTACAATGTTATATCGCTTGTCAATTTCTCATAGTTCAAAGAGGGGCATCGATAAATTATTGGGAAATGTTTTTAAAGCAATTATATTAATTTTTGAAAAGAAAGATTTGTATCTCACTGTTTTTAAATGGAGAATTTATTTTCATTTTTGAATATTCCACATGCTGAAGGCACTCTTTACGCATCTGAGGGAAAGTAAAAGTCCTTTTAACGTATATATAATATATCCCTCAAGCAGTGGCATTAAATCCTTTTGTTTACTAAATTACAACACTGAGTTTCAGGGACTGACAACTGTGCCACAAATAATTAAGTGATTTTTATGGTATGACATTAAAAGTGCTGCCCCCCCCCCACACACACACACTGTCAGATCTTTCTGTGTTTTGCTGTATAATAAAATGGGAAACATATTTACAGAATCTTCAAGATGACAGTGCAGAAAGCATTTATTTCAAGATCCTGAAAGTTAAGGCCATGTTTTACAAATCATAGGTCAATACTGAGAAGCCAGCATCATACGTGGCCTGGATTCCACTATCATAAAGGTAGGAAAATGTAGCAGCTGCTATGAGAATGGTGCAGATGACAAGTATTGTAGGAATCATAAAGCAGGCCACTACCTGGACAAACAAGACCTTTTAACCAAACTAGCCCAAAGTTTGGCCTAAGTACAGCAATATACTGGATTTAGAAATGGAGGTGGAAGCTGCAAGTTCTTAGATTAATGCTTTATTTATTTGATTTTGTCTCTTTTTTCATTATTACACTTCAGTTTAGAAGATGGTGCTTGATGAGAGCACGGCAGTACGATTTGCAGTAAGTACTGACTGCCGTCACTGGCTGCTTCTGCTCAGATAGTGAGCGGCAGCTGCACATATCGTGGATAAGAGCTTTATTCAAAAACACATTCTCTCTCTCTCTCTCTCTCTATATATATATATATATATATATATATATATATATATATATATATATATATCTGCCTATCTCAGTCCCTTTTTTAACTTGTGATTCACTTGGATGGTCTTTGTATCACAGGACTTGGCTCAAGATTGGACTGCATATTTGTAGTTTAGAAAATGCTACTCTTTTTGGAAAGGTTACTTCTGCTCATTTCTGCAAGCTGACTGTAAACAAAAGCACTAACTGATAGAATTCACTGCTTAATACTATATTTAATTTGCTGCATTCTTTTTGTTTATACTTATTTACAACCTTATTTAGAAATTGCTGTATTTGGGACCCTGTTAGTACATGCAAGTATTCTGGCTGACATGAGGAGTCTATATCAATGCAGACGTCCATATGTGAACTTTTACAAAGTAGTTTTTCCTACCATTTGTGGCTGCCCACAAGTTTTAGATGGTGGAGCTGTCCGCCTTCTGCAAGCTCTCCATGAGGGAGAGCAATTACAGAAAGTCAATGACGTTGGAATAATCGATGCTTTATTTAATTTGACTGATTTTCCTTGTTTAACAGTTTTTGACAACTTCACACAGAGACTACACATGACTGGATACCAGATTACTTAGGTTCAGGATATAAATGAGTATCACAATAGAATTCCATACTCTAATATTTGGAGGTACCTAGAACATTTTGCTTTTGCCACTGGCCACTTCTCCACAATTACAGAAGTTGATCATGAGCAGTAACTTATGTATGGCTCTGTGACTTAAATAGGCAGCTAAAGACACATTGCAACCTTGCATTAGTACTTATATGTCTGCATTCTTATATGTGAGCATGCTGGCTTACATTCAAAGCTAGTTAAACACAAAAAAACTAAGACATAGTGATTCTTTTGGAGGGACGTGAAACTCATTTGACAGCATTGTTAACCACAACATTTAGACACATTCCAGGGTTCCATGATTTTGCGTTTTTTCTTTATAAGGATAACTTAAAAACACACACAGATTGTTCTCATCTACAAGAAATTACATTTAGTCTGTTAGATATTTCGTCATGCCATAGTCAAATATAGTCTTTTTGTACTTAGGTAGCTGCATTCAGTGCTGCAGACCAGTAAACCCATCAGTGATTTCAGTTTGCATTAAAAACAAGTGTGCTTGAAAAAACACTGTATATTAATTTAGGCAGCTCTTACCAGTTCATCCAGTTATGTGTCTCCTTATATCAATTATTTTGAATTCTGGTACATTGTGATGGTATGATTTCTTCAAACACAGCACACAGAAGAATATTATATACCATTTTACAGGCTGTGTATAATTTGAAATATACCTTAGGTAACAAGTCCAAAGTTCCTATTTATAATTAAGAATACAAAATATTTTTGTTTAGGACACATTTAACCAGTCATTTTCGAAGACCACATGATCATGGCAAGTGGACTCTAGCTGGAGCCTCAGAAGCACATTATGCAAATGATACTTTTTGGAAGAGAATTCCATAAGAATCATAGGAAATATAAGGCAACTGAGTCTTGTGAGCATTTACACCTTGCCCATTCCCAACCTTAGACTATGATCCTTTTTCAAGGAGGGTTAGGACAGTCAAACAAGAGGTGATTTTGTGAATACCTATCCAAATATCTAGTTCCACTTTGAAAAAAGATAACGTATCACACTGCTTGATTTAAAGTGGGCATCTATTCCAAAGGTGGGGAAGTTACTGTATAATAAATCTGTCTCTTCCCCCATGGCTTATTTACTTGATGATGAAAATTTAAATACCCAATTCTGATGTCTATCCGACTATTTGACCTGTGGAGGAGCAATGTATCTGGGACAACTTGGCCTGTAATATGACAGAATGCAAGACATAAATCTCCCATCAGATGTCTATAACATCCTAAATAAAGGGACAGTGCTTCCACCCTTTTGGGATTTTAAGCCAGCGGTTTTCTTAATTATGAACCTGTGGGTCTTTCTAGTTGTCTGGTATTTCTTGTGAAGTATTTTCCAAAGGGTGCATTGTATTTATTACAGCCTGATCCAGCCCTAGGTGACCAAGGCAACTGCCCTAGGTGACCAAGGCGGGCTCACTGGCTTGGGGCTGGGTGGGGTGGGCTGGCCATAATATAAATTTAATAATAAAAAAGCTACTTTATTTACTTTTTTCTCAGGTGCAGGTGCATGAGTCTTACTGTCCTTTACATTGCTTTAAGACACATACAGACATAAGTGCAATGTGCAAAATTTAATTTTGGAGTACTGATTCTTGTCGTGGGTAACTTGGCAGGAATGAGATCAAAAGTATGCGTGTGTGTGTGTGTGTGTGTGTGTGTGTGTGTGTGTGTGTGTGTGTGTGTGTGTGTGTGTGTGTGTGTGTGTGTGTCTGTGTGTGTGTGTGTAAAATGCACTACTTATACAGAGCTGCTTAGTTAATTAACTTGTTCAGGCTTAAGCCCTGAACCTTACCTACAGGAAAAAAGGGCCTTAATTAATTAATTAATTTTATTTTATTTTACATTTGTTAACCGGGTTAGTCTGGCTGAGCTTTTGGCTCATTTTCAGCAGAGACCCAGGGAGAAAAGCTCCTCAAGACTTGAAAACAATTTCTTAAATTTTAGTAGCATAGTAGTAACAATCGACTATAGGATCTTACAAGCAGAGACCTGGAGAGAGAAAAAAAGCTCCTCAGGCAATTCAGTTATACAGAGTATTAACAACTGGCAGACAAGTATGTGAGTTGTTACAAACAAGATTTTAAACAATTAGCGGAAGAAAAAGTGACTAGTTACAATATTATTTAGCTGCTTAGAGCAAAATGAGTTAATAGTTAGGCAGATGCTTATTTAAAGTGGGTTGGATCTAGTTGTATAGGAGTTTGGAAACAAGAAAGGAAAGTAAGAATGGCTAGTAGGAGATGTAGGGGAGGTAGAGTATAGGAGACAGACTAGACAGGTAGGTTGTTTTGAGACTGTAAGAATTAAGAGTGGTTGGAGATAGAGGAAGGGAAGAGGTAGAAGAGGCAGGGGAATACTGTTAGAGAAACATTAAGAGTGAGGTGGTGAAATAGGAGAAAGGATGGTGGATTATTTACATCAGCTTCCATTTGGTTATAGTCGGTCATTAAAGTTAGTTTAAATGTTTTGAAATGGGAACATTTGTCATTTATTGGTCAATACATTTAGTTTTGCTGCTTAATGGGAAATTCTTTCTATCAGGATGATATTCTGCTGGCAATTATCTGTGCTAAGAAGAATGGCACTCTGGCTGCTGTTATTACATGATGATCAAAGGATAGGGAATTATGAAGTTCAATGTTCTTTTATAACATTCTCATTTTGTTGTTTGAATTTTTCTACATTATATTTTGAGGGAATGGGTTGTTTACCAAATGTGACAAATACTGAATTTTTTAGTATTTAATTTGTGCCCATTTTAGTACATCATGCATTTATGAGTTTAAATTCTTGCTGAAGTGCTTGACATCAGAGGAGCAACTTGACAATGACTTCCATTTTAGAGTTGTATGCACACTTGGTTAGCCAGATGCCTCGGTTCATGGTCTAGAGATCAGAAAATTAAATCCCAGACAAAAGAGATTCCACTAATGAGCACTGTGGGGTGCCAGTTGTCACCTTCAAACTCTCTGATGAGGCTATTGCTATCACAACATGCTTTTTTATTTTTTGTCAATATATTATCCATCTTACTACACAGGAATCTATTTGTAATGCATTATCCCTACTAATTATGCCAGCATGGGGGATGGTGCCAAATGTGTTGAACAGGTCAAGTGACACTCTCAGGATTGGTGATGTGGCCACACTTGTGGAGTGGCATCATTACTGCTGTGTGCTAAAACAAAAGGAAAATGCCAGTGGTTAAACTCTGGTGAAATAGGTCCATTGACAAAGTGGCTATGCCAGGGTGTCCCAGGGCATGCTTAGTACAGGATATTAAACAGCAAGGTGTATAGGCAGGTCCCATAGGGGAAATATTTTTGGTCTTGTGAAACACCTTCAGTATGGTTCCATATGACTAATGTGGCAGATCTGCAGGAAAAAAACATCTTTTTCAGAGACAGTAGTTTATCTTCATATAGATGCTGTAATGGTGTTCTGCTAATTCCTTCCTTTCCTTCCTCCAGGAGAAGCCTGCCCGTAAGTACCTAAAATTGAATGGTGAATCGTCAGTGTGGATTTAGTGCCATTAAAATGAGGGCATAGAAGATTGTGTGGAGCAAATGAGGAAGAGAACAGAAATGTTCGCAGATACTACTTCAGTGGCTGAATGCACCACAAGATAATGATTAGATATATAATCACAATTAGCTTCTTATAGATTTGAGGCATGGATGTCAAAACACTCACCTCAAGAGCAGAGAGAATTAAAGCTTGTTGGGTGCATCCTGACATTCATATTAGGAGCACATTATAAGTAAGTTACAATCAGAGAAGACACAACCATAATTCTTTATGGCACACTGACCTTCAGCTGATCTGATGTACTGCATGCCACAGAAAAAATATAGTTGCATGAAGTATTTTACAACTTTGAAATCTGTGAATTACTTAGTGAGGCTGTACTGACAGTGGCATGATGCCATGTGTTGCATTGATGAAGGAATAGTTCAAAAGCTGTAAGTCACCTTATTCTTACATACTTTTATGTGTGACTTCAGTGTTTTACAGCTTTTAAAGCTGTTTTAGCTTTTCTATGCTGTTCTGTGTAACTGGCAATTGCTACTATTAATGGTACAAGAATAGAACTTAATAAGCCTGAAAGATGCTTACTGCGCAGCTTTCATACATAATAAAGTGTTTTACCTAGTAGCCAAGATGCCTGTAATCAATATATAACTGAATAATAATGGTATGATAGGTGAAAGGCAGATGGCTCTAGGAATACAGGACCAGAAAGGAAATACTGTGAAGTTGTAGAAAGAAAGCAAAATCTGACAGGAGAAGAATATCTGAATACCAGCCAAAGATACTGAAAAAGAAAAACATAAATTAAGACAAGCGCTGTTTTAATAATGTTTAAGTGATTTATCAGGAACAACTGATTGACAAAGAGAATGTAATGTACAGAAACTGAAATTAAGTAAGCAATGGAAGAAGACACACACACACACACACACACACAAAGAAGGAACCAAGGAAAGGCATTGATTGCAATAGATCATATGACAGCATCTCAGTTCATGAATTACAGAATGCTTACATATGTACAAAATACACCCTTAGATTGATCTATTACCTAGCAGTAAATGTGAAAAAATGGCAAACCACTTTACAAATGAGTCATGCTAGAAAGTAAATTATAACCCCAAGGATAAAAATTCAAAGAGAGATATCCAGGCTTATGCTCAGTCACAAGTTAAAACAAAAAAACAAAGTAACAATGCATAAAAAAAAAAAAAAAGAGCCACACAAATAAAGAAGCTGAATTCAATATAAGCATCTGGTACCTCGGCATTTCGACTTCAAGGATAAATCACAATCAAATTGCAGCTCCTTTTATACAGCAATATCCCCTACTGATTGGTTAAAAAAAATCAAATACACGCTTCTTTACTTGCATATAAATATTACAAAGTCAACATACCTATTTTATAACATTCACATGTTAAAACCTCATACAAAAACGTTTATACTTTCTAGCTGACACAATCAAATATTTCAATTTTATCCCTTTGTGCAATACAAGTTAGCTGGTTATACGTTAAAATTAACCTCAAGGTTAAGACCCCTAGGAAAGAGTGTGCCAAAATTAATAATCATCCTTCTTTGTAACCTAAGCAACTTAGTAATAAAATCACCACCTCTCACATTATAGGGATGACACAACTCACAAAAAAAACAAAGTTTCATCTGACCCACCATGAACCAATTGAAAGTGCTCAGCAACAGGACTGTTAATGTTCTTTTTCCTAATGTCACCCAAATGTTCCAGGATTCTAACTTAACCATTCTTTTAGTTTGCCCTACATACCACTTAACCTTACTACAACCACAACTCAAAATGTATGCCACCTTAGTAAAACCACCCAATTTCCACCTTTATCAGACTGATTTAATATATATTGTTCATTGTAACCCTTCAGTTGTTTTAGAGCTTGCCATTCCTGTTTTGTAAAATTGAAATGCTTATTTGCTTTTAAAAACTTAAAATATTCCAATTCAACTTTTTTAAGCAACACCTGTTCAAACATTATGACAGGAGGGAACATTTTAGGAGGATAAAAATTGCTAACATTTGAGAATTTATGAACAGGAAATGTTTTATAACCCATTCTCACCAAACTGTGATCCCCTCATTAACATAATTTGTGTCAAAAAACACATTATCATATACGGATAAATTCAATAATAGGTCATCACAGTCATCTTCATTAACATTACCCAGTAGATTAAATTCTACTGGCACATTTTTGTTAGCAAAATATACCCTCAAATGTAACTTCCTACAAAACCTTTTTACATCAAAAACAGTATCAGCTAAGGTAGGAATTACCATAGCTGCAGACTTCTTGGCCTTTTCCAACACTTTCAAAGCATCCTGACAAATGTTTAAACCAGATAAATTTATCACCTGTAAAATATGCACATCATTACAAACATGACTGGAATTGGCAGAGTTATAGGAAAAAACATTTTGTCTTACTGCAACGCAAACATCAGTCCTGAAGTCTTTTTGAAGTCCTTTGTCCTGTTTTTCCAACCTTTCCCTTTCGCCAATGAAAAAAAAAAACTCATTTTGTTTTGCTTCAGTTTACTGCAAATGTTCCCCTTCATCTTCTGTCCTAATTTTTTCAAAAGAAACACTTTCCCTTGAGGAAACCTCTGACAATGATATTGAAGACTCTCTCATTACAGAACCACGTTCACTAAATCTGTATTTAGGCCTACCCCATTTGGGTTTCCACTGCCAAACATAAACTTGACCGGCTCGAAAATCACCAATGTCTCTCAATAAGTTTTTTTCTTTTTTTCCCAATAGTTTCCTGATCACTTATCAATCCTTGGCTTTATTGCAGTCATACTCGTCATAAATCCAGTGTCCACTGAATCATTGGCTAACTTAGTTTGCAATTCTGTTATGTTGCTCTGCAACTTTTCACGTAATCTATTATTTCTTTTAATAAGAACGCAGATCCATCCCGGTGTACAGTTTAAACATACTTGCTTCCACTCCTCCTAAAGATCACTCTCACCTTCAGAAAACTCTCAGGCTGGCAAATGATGAACTCTTAAACATCGAGGTGTGATACCCAAGCTTAAACAACTTTGTAGAACAAGTTTACTTCCTTAACCATCATTCTTTCTAGCTGCTTGAACTGCATGCTAGCTTCCTTCTCACTCTCCGTGAACCAGGAATTGCAATTAGCCAGCCTGTTCTCGTATGCTTTCACCAACTCCAAGAACATTACTTCAGTTTGAGCAATAGGAGTCTGAAAGACCCCAGGCACTGCATTGGCACTATCCAAAGACATGAGTTAAAACAAAAAAAAAAGTAACAATGGAATCAAAAAAGGCATTGATAGATAATCATATAACAGCATCTCAATTCATGAATTATGGAATGCTTACAAATGTACAAGATACAACCTAAGATTGATCTATTACTTAGCAGTAGATATGAAACAATGGGAAACCACTTACAAATTACTCATGCTAGAAGGAGAATTACAACCCGAAGGATAGAAATTCAAAGGGGGATATCCAGGGTGATTCTCAGTCACCACTGCTGTTTTGCTTTGCTCTTAACCCATTAAGTTGTTTACTAAATAGACTAGGCTATAATTACAGTTTAACATCCAAAAACCAGCCTTGTTTAAAAACATCTTACCTACTTCTTGTGGATGATTTAACATTGTCAAGCTCATCAGAAATGCACCTGAAAACACATCTACAAATGTTAAAACTTTTATATAAAAGCGATATGAATGTGATTAAAACAAATTGAACAGGAAGACATGTGTAACTACTTGGAAATTAATGAGGGAGGGGGGTTGCCGAAAAACATGAACATAGAAGAATACAGCTTAGAATGAAATACTTAACTAACTCTAATATTGAAAACTGCCTTGACATCTAGGAATAATGTTCGAACTATAAATCAACCTGATCTTCCTATTCTAACTTACAGCTTTTGTGTGATTGGCCTTGCTATAAAAGTAATGGATAAGTTGGACAATGAACCAATAAATGTTTCTTATATATCAAATGAAGTATAAAAATCTAGTGCATGGTGAGTATTGAATATTAGTGGGATTCTTACTCATTGCACAATTGTAGTAGGGATATATGTGATATTGGTGAGTAAACATAGTTTAGATGTGATACAAAAATTCCATTTATGGTAATACACAATGCCAGTAAGCAAAGTAAGGATAATGTGATATAAACGAGAAATTCTATAAAGCAGCTTATGTTAAGGAAGTGTTGCAATTTGTAGTCCAGTACAGCACTCTGTCATGTAAAGGATTGCTGTGCCTCTGATATCTACTTTGCAGTCCCCAAACTTGCCCTCAGTGTTCTCTTCAGTAGTTTAACCATGTATGCACAAGCACTTAAATGATACCATTTCCTCCACTGATCTTTTCAGTATTTTAACTGTGTACGTAGAAACAGTAAATTATGCCAATGAAATATCTCCGCTATGATCCAAAGCACTCAGATGACACAAAAATAAATTATTTCCCCCAACAATCTCTTCAGTAGTTTAGCCAAGTACCCTCAAATGACTCCAAAATTAATAATTTCCTCCAATGATCCCATCAGTAGTTTGATCATGTATGCACAAGCATTTTTGAAGTGAAGTCAATAATCATTCCTCCTTTTAAAAAGTATGGTAAAAAATATTCATTTTCCTTTTCTGTCAGATAATCAATTTGCTGCTTAACTTCTGTGTTCTCTAGGTACATCAGTGCTTACTAACATAAGTTCAGAGTCCTTTATGCATTTTGTGTGCAAATGAAGCCCTTTTACTTTATCTCAATGAATGGTAGTAATACACAAACATGTAATAGCCTTTATCCATGTAATAGCTCTCCCCCATAATGCTATGCCTTAAGCACATTATGTTTTTGCCATAGGAAGGCATGTTTACCAGAATGACTCCCAATTTCCATTGCCAGCATGAATGGCCTCTTCTGACTTTACTTGAATAAGGACATAGTACCACTCTTTGTGAATTATCACTATGAAGCTACAGAGGGCAGAACTATGAATACTGCCCCACATACTCAAAACAAAAACATCAGACTAGTAGGAAATGACATGAACAGAGAATGTATTTAGCTGTTTCATTCAATACTCCCAGACCTTCCTCAGAATAATCACATACCAACTAAAACATTTATATACATATATATAGTGTTTAAAGAGTCATATGATTAAAACATTCAAGTATGTAATGTGCTATGTATAAAAATGCTACGTGTGTACAGATTATTAACCTGTGAAACAAAAATCATTATTATCAGGTCTTCTATTATTTAAAAAAACATTTTATGTTAATGTGATGACCTGCCACTAGATCAATAATCAAGGAACCTCAATCCTCACCACTGGCATTTGCGGGGGACATTCACTGGAAGGATAACAGGTATCTGAATCAAGTGCAATTTCCCATAATAGAATACAGAGACTACAGTCAGTCTTTAGCTGGTTCCTCTCTCTTTCTTCAGATCCCCAATAAGACTCCCCACAGGCACAGGTATAGAGTTGAGTCCTTAGCCAGGGTTCCAAGCCAAGTCCTCCAACACTTTCTCTGTTTAATCAGTGCTTTGTGTCCCTGCCCAAATAGTTGACACACATACCCTTGGAGATTTGTTTTATGCAGAGGCACACCTGGGAAGGGCTGGCACAGGTTTACTAGCTATGTCGCCTTCTGTCCAGACTATAAAGTCCCCCTCGCCAGCTACTTTAAGGCCCTTAACAAAGGGTGTTCAATTTTACTGTGTAATATTAATACTAATACAAAAGGTAGTTTGACCAAGAGTGAGGCTATTAGGAGTGGCCCACACAATGTCACCAAATAACTATGCAAGTAGTCTCAAAACTTAAATATCTCTACAAAGATCATCCACAATGAAAGGTTTAAATATATTTAATAATAAATAATAAAAAAAACAAGACACTACTAAGTATATATTCACAGTGACATCAGAGTTCAAAACCACAGGAAATATTTAAAATAACATTGAAGGACAGGCTCAGACAAAAAAAAAAAAACAATAAACTAAGCTTCACTATATTCCTGACAGTATCTAAGAGAGTTACTATACCTTAATCTTACTTAACAGAGCAAGGTAGATGATGTGGTAAATGGTTCTTCTTGTTGTCAGGCACAAGACAGAATACAGAATGCTCAGTCTCTCTAAGAGACTTTTCAAAATAACATTTAAAATATTACTGCTGGGATAACTTGCCGAATGACATAATTTCTGGTCATCTGACTTCTAGTTCCCATGCAAAACCCCCATTGCTGGAAGCTGGCAGGACTTAGCATCTAACTGTAAAAATACACACACAAGGACTTTTGCTCAGATGTTTGGCATGTGCTGGAAGTCATAAAACAATTATATACCTCCACACTTCCGCAGAATAAGACAATACAGCAAGCTTCCTAGTACAGACTTTCTGTCTCTGGCTGCCTTGAAATCTGTGATAGAGCATCATTATGACCTAGCCTATAAAGTGATTTAATTTCAGATTTTTTTTTAGGTTTGCTAGACTGAATATAAACCTCCAGTTTCCTCTATTAAAACATATACATTTAAACAGTTACAATAGTGCATGCCCATTTCTGTTCTCTCCAGTGAGGCACACTGTGGATACATTTCAAACACAAGCACGTATACCTTTTCAACAGAAATGTCTGTACAGATCAGTGTGATATACACATGACACACAGTTCAATGACATATAATTATTTACAAAATTCCAGCTAGCTGTGCTGGCAGTACCTCCTTTCACCACAGTTAATAATGTTGTTCAAACCAAGGTATATATGTACCTGAAGCTTGATTTGCCAATCCATTTCTTTCATTTCTAATAGATCTTTACAGTTTTTTCTGCATATACAGTCTAATGGCAAATATAAGTTCCTTAATTCTTTTCTGCAAGTGTGCATGTAGTCATACCAACATAAGAAATTTACACTTGGAACATGTGCTAATATGACTTATTCCACTGGAATCATAGCAATAATGTGAATTCCTTCTAAAGTTTTTTATTTCTATGTGAAACATAAACAAATGGGCCATTAAAAAATGTAGATGCAAATTGAACAAAATCCACATGTAAAAGTATAATTTAATTTATTTGGTGTCATAGAAATAAAAATTTGTAACAGTTACTTCAAATAATATTTTTTATATATATTTGAAATGTGAAGGGGCACCAACCACTGAATTTAGATCTACATTTCCTTCTGGCTAGCCTCTTTGATATTCTTGCTATCAAATAACATAGGTAAAACTAAGCTACTTTTTCCATCCCAAACCTTCGAACCTGGAAGTACAACAGAACTACTGCCTAAAATGTGTGGACATCTGGTTGATCTCTTGACACTTATTTCTTCAGCCATAGTAGTTAAAAAATATTGTCTATAACCTCTTTCAATAAACATGCAAATAATATCTTGAATTCATTGGGTAAAACTTTTTTCTTCAGTTATTAACTTAAATAATCTAATCATGTGGACTCTGGAAATTGTTTTCTTAATATATAGTGGATGATTGCTGGCAAAGTATAAACATTTATTAACCAAGGTGGGTTTCCCGTAGATAGTACTCTTAAAAGATTATAAAACAATGTCACAAGTGAGGGTAATACCTAAAACATTGATACAAGAGTCTGCATCTCCCAAAGTAAACTGCAAAAGTTCAGGGAGTGATTTAATGTATTAACAATAACTGTAGAGTCATCTATAGTACCATTCCAAATGAAAAATAAAATATATGTTGATTAAAAGCTGTCTATCCCACCAAACTAAAACCAGGTTGGCAAAGAATGGGGCAAGTATAGTACCCATCACCACACTTTCAACTTGTTGATAATATACTTCACACTGAATAAAAAGAAATTATTTTCCAACACAACTACCATATGTAAACAGTATGTATGTTTTGTTGATGTTTCATATGAAGATTGCTGTGTTAAATACAACTGTAAAAGCACAATACCTGTATTTATGGGGATACAAGTATACAATGACTATATCTAGCATGAACATCAGTGCTTCTTCACCATTAAACTTAAACTGATTCAACAGATCTAAAAGTATCAAGAGTTTCTAATGTAACTTGTTAAATGATATACTAATGGATTAAAAATGCTATCCAAAATAAGGAAATACCCTCTATGCCACATCCAGAACCTGTTACGATGGGCATGAAAGTGGTAGAAAACAGCTCTTGTGCACTTTGTAAATGCCAAATTGGATTCCTATTATAGGATGATCAATATGCATGAAATTATAAAAATCAGATTTGTACCTACAACTTTAATAAAAAAACTGTGAATATATGTATATTTCTTATATATGCAATCTAACTGAATCACCTTACATTTGTTGGTGAAAGAAGAAAGCCCAAATTATAATGGCATGTATGGACAACTGGAACATGTTAATCAAGATTTGACACATAAGTGCTTACAAAATGAATATTATAGCAAAAGATAAAGGGCTAATATTGGCAGCTCAGAATAACATGCTATGTACAAGTTGGTTTACAAAATCTATAGAAAAACTGGGAGATACAAATTCAGGTTCTGTAATACAGTACTAGAAGCACTTGCAGATGTTGTTGCTGGTTGTGATATACTTATGATTGAGGGTTTGTATACTGAAATACATAACAGTGTGGCAAGACTTTTGCATAATGGACTGTGCAAACAGTACAACATACATGTATCTCAAACATAATGAAAACATGAACCACAAAAAATGACCAAAAATGAAGAAGTTCTGATCACATGAAATCATTCAATACCAACAGTAAAGAAAGTAGAAGAATCAAGAAAAACAGCCATAAAAGTCATCAAAGAAAATTAGGACAAAACTGCCATTAATCATTGAAATAGTTGCACCTATTAATTATAGCGTCCTGCTTACTGAGAGACATGATGTCATAAAATACTTGGATATGCAAGAAAAACTAGAGCAATACATGATAAAGACACCCAGATAGTTCCATTAGAAATAGGTGTGACAGCTTATAAAAATAAACTTTTCAATTGTGTTTAAATATGCAGCTATATATGTACTTCTGTACAAACTGCAGAATGTAGCAATTCTGGGTATATCTCAGCTGGTGGGAGCAAATTCTCACGGCAAGCATCAAAGACTGAAGCAATGCTAATTTCATGAACTCTAATTGTAAACTGAATAAAGGAATGGGGTCCATTCATGTCTTACTCTAAGAAAGCCAAAACATTTGGAGAAGTTAAAAGACAGACACAAGATACATGTATAATGAAAACAACACTTAGAAGTTAAATAGTATAGGAGAGGATCAATGCATAAGCACTAGGCATGATTTTAGCCTGGACACAAGTTATTACACATTTATTTATTTAGTGTTATTTATATTTGTTTATCAGAGTAGGACATTAATCAAAAATTACCAATTTCAAGCTTAGTCTGGGTTGTTTGAAATGGTCAAGTGATACAGCAACACTAAGTCTACAAGTATTTTCATTGATTGGCAATTATTCAATCTGTTGTAAGATAAAAAAGCACTACTGGTTTTGTCATTTAAATGTTTCTGATGAAGTCTTGTTACTTTAGACGAAAGTGCGCTCAAATAAATTTACTTTTAAGGCACTTATTAGTGTTCATCTATAGTTTATTTACAGCTAATTTTAGCTACTTTATACTGCTACACTCGAGCGTTCCTTTGGAACTATATTTTTTTGTTCAAGTAAATCTACAAGGCGTTATAAAGAAAGGCTGCAATCAGTAACAAAATGAATTTAACAACAGATGATAAGCAGTACTGCACAGAGCCGCGGTGGTACGGCGGTAGCATTATTACCTCACAGCAAGCGGTTCTCCCGTTCGATTCTCGGCTTGGCTTGGGAGTGCCTTCTGTGTGGAGTCTGCATGTCCTCCCCATGATTGGGTAGCATTCGAAAGACATGTGTGCATAAATGGGCGTGCCTTGGTTGAAGGTTGGGCATCAAGCTGGCACCTCGGTGTTTTGTAAAAATCTACTGCCAATCATTAGCGGAGCGGAGTTCCGCTGTGGCGAGCCCTTACCGGGAAAAAGCCGAAAAACAACAACATGATAAGCAGTACTGCAATATATATATATATATATATATATATATATATATATATATATATATATATATATATATAATATATTTATATACTTAAAAAAAGAATAAAGAAAAAAATATGGAGTAAGGAAAGGTAGTGAATGTAAAGGATAGAAAACAGAGCATAGAAGGAGTGGTTGTAAGATTCATTTACATGTATACACAACTGATTATGACTGGCAGAAAAGTTTGGTTGAACTGTGGAGATACAGTTGGGCATGGAGGTTTTTATGTTATATGGCCTAAGTTGGGCATTTGCACATATTCAACAAAGAGAGGAAGGAATAACAAGAGATGAATGATACCTATGGACTTACAAGTGGAATTTCTGTATACCAGAAATCCTCAGAATAGTATACATGAGAGTAATAGCTGAAAATATGCTGAATGAAAATGGCCATATGCAAGTACAAAATTATTTATAGAACTTGTCGTATTTGACGCCAAACTGAGGGGCATTAATTACATTTTGAATTATGGACATACACACAGTGCAATAGTTGTGAATCTGTTCTATTATGCTCCTGAGTTGTTTGTTTATTTTAGTGACAAGGACTCTAACATTCTGGGAATGACTCTTCTTACTTTTGGTTAAAATTATTTTCCTTTTATTATAAGGTTTGTTGATATTATGGTTCACCATCTGGGTTTGTTTTTGGGGTTTGCCCTACACTTGTTCCTATGGAATACAGCCACATCTGTGCAGCTGTTTTCATGTTGGTATAGTACGGTGGCATACATTTGTGCATATTCAGTTAACTGCATTTGGTGGGGATTTGAAGCTTGCCAATGTATCACTTAAAAGTACATAGTTTGTCTTAAATAAATTTCTAAAGGTACCTTGGGTGGAAGAAACCTCTGATTCCAATTTTAATTCTGTCTTTGAAAGAATGTCAAGTAGGTGCTCCCTTTTTTACAAGACAGAATTAGTTCCAGTCCTTGAATATAACACATTTAAAGCAATTCCTAGTTCTATTTCTATAACATTCAGTTGCTTGGCACCTGATATAGCTATCCTTAAAAAAATGCAGTTTTTCAAACCAAGCTTTGTAAACATCACAGATCTTCCTTCATCCTGGAGTACCCCAGGTAGGCTAGACATAGGAAAATGAACCTACCTGAATAGAAAATGAAAGTCTGGTGACTGCATTCTATTTTTTTAAAAATGTTAAATTTTTTAGCAATTCTATATTTCTGCAACATATTTCAGATGGCATTTTATTACAGCATTAAATATGATTAAAAAACATGTTTACATAATGTCTGTTAGCACCCTTACAGCTTAGTAACAGATGTCTTCCACAACATCTTCATCTTATAATGGGTAATGGACAGGATATGTTTGAGTCATGTGCAGTGCTATTGGTGTATATTTATTGATAACTACATTGTCTGTCCAGTTCAAATGTATGCTCAACGTTTACTGGATATGACCCACATCACAGCCATCATTAAATAATATAGAAGTTCTGTAACAACAATATATTTTAACATTTTCTCACTCCTAAATTAGGCAGATCTCTAGTATACTGATGGACTCCCTTGTCTGTTTTCCAAAAACAGCCTATTTGACTGTTGGTGTGTATCTGCCATTTTCTGTCCTATAGCCATTCCACTCTATTGCATGCAAATGAATTTACTCCAAGAATATATAACCAAATGGGACAGGTTATTTTAAGTAAATCGGCTAGGCTTAAAATGCCTTTCAAGGGCAGCTAGCCTAGTGCTTACCCATGAAACTAAGAACCTATTTACATCGGTTTATAGAAATTACCAAATACTATGCGTTATTTGGCAAGTATATTATTTTTCTGAGTTTTATCTAGAAATCAAACAAAATGTAATTGAAAATAAAAATAACACCTGCAAGAAATCAAACAGCTATTTTGTTTGTGCTTCAAATACACATTGTGATATTATTAGGTTAATATTAGCGGGAGTTAAGCAGGTTGGGGAGGTGAAAGTGTTAAGTGGAGCAGGGATGGTTGGGAGGAAATGAGATAATGATGGGGAGGGGCTTAAGAGGTTTACTCTAGTGTAGTTGGGTTAAGCAATCACATTTTGGTGTGAACTTGGTCAGGTTCTGCGTCCGGGATGACCTGTAGGTAATGGTGTAGCCAAGTAGGCCTTAGAATGGTTAGCTGTGGAAGAGGTGGGTAATTCTCATAAGGGTTTACAGTATGTTTGGTTATGTCGGGGAGGCTTAGTAGTAAATTAGTTTTTTTTTTTCCTCTTCTGCTGGGAGAAGTGTCCGGAATATTTCTTGGTGAGGCCTTTAATGGTGTTGATCACATAATAATGTAATTTTATTGGCCAAAATGCTAGGAGCGACCGGGATTTTCATTGGTGATTAAGTTTCTGTCCTGGTTGTACAAGCTTATTGCTGGTGGAGGTTTAAACTGTTTATTTTAGTGTGGACCTCCGTTTTTCTGGCACTCGCAATCAGGTTGGTATTCAGTTGTTGGTGGTGGTGGTCTACCATGTCCATTTTCTGAGGTATTGCCTTAACTGAAGCTGTGTTTCGCGGGCATTGAGATGAGTCAGTTATGATGGTGCTGCGCATGTGCAGTGTGGCTCTAGTAGTCAGGGGAAAAAAAAGTGGAGCATGGAGGGTATTTTAAATATACAGCTGTTACAGGAGGCTAGAAGGTTTTGGTTGTGGAGCTGTGGCTTTCTGGCAAGAAATTGGCAAGTCTAGGAGGACTGAGGTCAGGAAATGGCAACGGGCACAGGAGAATACGGACTTCTCGGTTCTGACGGGTTGGTGCAAGGGAGTGCGGTATGCCTTCTTCTCATGGAAGTAAAGAGTTGTACTTTTCCTTTGGGGAATGTTGTTGATTTGGGTGTTTTGCTTGGTCTCAACTCCTTGGTCGCAATTTTGTTTGGTTATCAGATACACGCTTGTTCTGCCTCAGTAAGCGTGTTGAGTGACTGAGCAGTTTATGTTGCAGGGATGATTCCCAGGTCTGCTGGAGGCCTTGCATGCCATCATGTTTGCGAGTGGCGAGGTACATACCCAGCCAGAGCATTTGAACTGGGGCATCTAATGTTTTTGGAATTAAAAAAAAAATGGTAAAGGTATAGCGCTTGATGCCGGGAAAAGGGTAAAAGTTAGCACTTGTGTTCTAGGGGTAGCTGCCAGCTGAATGCATCACTGTAGCTTGTTGTTGCATTATTATGGGGCGAATTAATGGACAAGCCTTCTGACAAGAGGTTTTTTGTGGGTTAAGAGGTAATCCGCATATGGGCTGCTCATTGCATATGCACGGTGTAGCAATAACGGCCATTTGAAGCAGGCTACTTCAGAGCATACCTCAGAAATTGGTAAATGTGGTATGTAGCGTTGCTTTGTTATAAGAAAGATCACCTGAGCTACAAGAAATGAGCAACTTGCCTTCATTTATAGCATTATAGGTTTGCAGAACTAGCAAAAGTCTGGGTACATGTAGAAGGGAATTAACTGAGGAAATGCAAATGTGATAGATGAAATATGATTTAAATAATGAAGTACAAATGAAACACAGAGAAAGTCTGGTAATAATGAAGAAGCAAATGAGGTTCACAAAGGGTGGTGCAGTGAAATTTAAACCACATGTGCTAGTTGCGGACAGTTTTGTAGATGCTGTGGTAGAATCATTGGGTAAAGATTAAAGAAAGAGAATTATTTTTTTTTTTTTTTAAATATAACAGAGAGAAATTGAATTACACTAAGGAAGACAAGGTTGAAAACTTCTTTTGAGAGTCTGCATTGATTTCCGATGGCTCTACTTGGTTGCTCAGCCATGGTGTCAGCAGTCAGGAAATAAAGGTAGAGAATTAGCTTTACATGAAGCACATGGAATGCCTCAAAATCCGTTTAGCTTGCGAGATGGGCTATGCTTATTAGATCAGGCTTGTTTTGGATTGTAATTGACTAGTGCTTATTTCAGGTAGGGAGGATAGGGAAGAGGGAAGAAAAAGCAGAGATCTATACATATTCCGGATGCCATTTGAGTGGTAGTATTTTCTATTTTGTGATGTTGGCTTTTTTACAGTTTTGACTACTGGTTTGGGAATATTCAGTTTTGGATTCCCGCTACTGTGGATTTTCCAGTTGCACTTACCTTGGTCGGTCCGTTGGTGTGGAGGGGCGACAACAGATTGGGCAGTGTTTTCATCTTTTGTACAGGTTGGGTGGTCGGGGCCAGTCAGTCGTTCTTCTACTGGGAAATGCTTAATGCTACCAGAATGGTTTAAAAAAAAAAAAAAAACTAGAGCGCGTTGGTAGCTTGAGTGGTTATGGCCAAGTTCATCGTCAAGAACTTGCTTAATTGCTGTTAGGAATGACCGTTAATGGCTGCACATGTGCAGTCAGGCGTTGCATCTGCCCGTGATTTTCTTTCAACACTACAGATTTTCACTGAAAATACTTGTTTTATTGTAAGCACATGGTGAAAGCAATATGTTAGTCAAAAACACTGCTTTGATATTTGTTGTGTCACCTTTGCTGATATGTAGCTCAGTCAACAGTAACTGATTTTGTGTGTTCAACAGGCTGTATTTCTTCAGAAGTGCCAGTCAACACGTGTACACACATACACACAGACACACACACACACTAAAAACAACTAACTAATAGACTAATTGCCTAGCATGCCTCACATTTTACACTGCACTAAGGGAATGATTCATTACGCACCTCATGTAAATTGTATGGCAATTTTCTTACTCGGGGATGGGTGAAAGGCAAAGGCATTTTGCCAAGGAAACTGTTTTGATGTCTGTGAGCAGAGAGGTGAGCCTTTCCTAGACTGCAAAATACTAACTATAATTGTATGAATTATATTTGAACAATACACATTGAGGTTCTTCATGCTGTTTTGGAATGCACCCGGCTTCTGAACTAGTGCTTGGAAAGTTATTTATATATGCTTGCTCCCAAGGTGGATTTCAATTGCTGATTGTTTGATGTTTGTTCATAGTTAAAGATTTTGTTCATATATTTCAGAAAATTCATGCTAAACCAAAAATCTAGTATTCTATCAACTTTCTGAGTTGTAAAATCAATTTTTGAAATTGTCACTATTTTTGAGCTTTTGTCCCCCCTTTTATTAATGATGTGGACCAGATTCTTTGCTTTAAGAGTTGTAGAATGCAGGTTAATGATTTCTGTATACAAACAGAACGATACACCTCCTAAGGGCCTAGTATGGTTTATTAACAGCCTCAACTGGGGAGGTTAAGCAGGTTAAAAAAAAAAAAGTAGGAAAGGAGCGCTAAGTCATAATTACATTTGGCAGAGGGGGGAATATTGTAGTGGGTCCCCTTGATAGCACAGTAAGCTGCCATTTGTTCTACATTATATTGGTTAGTGATGGACCTCCTGCATATCCATAAAACGAAAGCACTGGAATTATCCATTTTAAAGACTTAAAGCTTGCCTGTGATATAAATAGGACCTGCTGGAGGGATAGGTATATATCCCAGAGAGACTACTCCATCTGTGGAACAGGCTCCCCATTCATGTGAAACACATTTGTCCTTGAAGAGGTCTTGGAAGGTGTTATTTGGAATGTGTGTTATGTATTTCCGATGTTTTACATGTCCTTTTCTTTCTTGCAGATGGGGTGTTGGAACGCTGCGGTTGTAATTTGGAATAGGTGGGTATAAGGTGGAGCTTTCCCGTTACTATTAGAGGGTTTAATTTTGTCCTTTTCTTTGTAGGTGGTGTGCCAAGTACCAGGGGTGGTGCTACACAGTGAATTCTAAGATGATGAAAGCAGTGGTGAGCAAAGAAGAGCGCAAGATGGCAACAGTTATTGACTGAAATTGCTGAAGGGCAGAAGGCATCATGCAGTGGCTTGAAAGGGGATCAGAAAGGTAACTTTTTTGATAAGTCTGATGCTTTGCCACCTGAATGGGGCTCAAAGTGGGTCTGAGTAATCACCTTATTATGACATATTTGAGCTCTGTGTTTACTTAGTGGGAACTGATTATCGCATTGGTATAAGGGGCAAGTAAGGAAGAAGTAGGTAGAGGGGGCCAAGGGGGTAATGGGTGGGGATGGTTATGGGGAGTGTGGGAATCCCACGAGATGAGTAATCATGACATTCATAGGAGCGCAGGGCTTATTAGACTAAACCCCTATGGCTCTTGCAAGCCAGTGAAGTTCAACCCTTGCTTTCTTAAGAACCTTGGGGGTGGTTGTATTTATTCATTCAGTGGATGAACCATATTTAGGGGAGGACCAATGAGGTGCTTGATAGGATACTGGAGTTTGTTCCTAATGGGTGGTGTCTTTGGGGTGACAAATTTGTCCCTTGAGTAGGTAGTGTTAATGTTACATAACAGGTTATGGTTTTACAGAATACCACAAGGATCATTTCACTTGGTGTCGGGTCAATTTTGTGAATAGAGTTTTAAGAAGCATGGTTGAAAGGCGGTTTGTGGGGTAGTTTTAAAACTGGGTGCATTGTTACAGGGGAGTTAGAAGGTTTACAGGAAGCTTGGTTGCAGGATAAGGCTGCTGTAGGACAGGTCTTAATTGCCTACTAGTGGTATAGGTAATATAAGGAAAGAGCTCTCCAGGGGAAAGACCTAGGCGAAACAGCGGTTAAGAATGGTTTGGTAATTGTGGGTGTTTATGGCTGGGTATGTAGAGTATTTTGTTGCTGAGCATAGGTGGGTTTTTGGGAACTAGGTCAAGAGGTGCTGGTTTTCTGCCAGCTAAGGTAGGACATTAAAGTTGGAGTTAGACTGTTCCCTACAGTAATGGAGTTGTTGCACATATAGAACTGGGTAGTGGGTGGGATAAGGTGATATGCTACGGTTAACAGGGTCTTGGGTATGAGACTTGCCACTAGTTTGACTGGGGTGCCTTCTTGAGTTCAAGGGGTTATAGTTTTGTGGTCATATGCTGTCAATACATTCAGGTTGAGTCATGATTTCAGCTTTGAAGGCAGCAGGCTAAAAGGGTAGTGTTCTCTTGGTGTGGATGTTCCGGTGTTACAACGGGGTCACGGTAAACCTATTTTATTTAGTTTCATTAGGGCGTGTTTCAGTGATGGCATGGCAAAGGGGTTTATGACAGGATTCTAAGGTGCTTTACAGATGATAGGCACACCAAATGATGCTTGGCTTGACCCTTCCCTTTATGGGAAGTGGATTGAACAATTTTGGGTAGAAGGGAGGGGAAACAGCCTGGTCAGGCTAGTTGGTGGAGAAGAGAGATACGCTTGCCCTCTTCTGCTCCCCCTCTGTCTGGATGTCCATTTAGCTGGGGGAAGCTTGCTGAATAGATAAGCAAGCTGAGGTAAGGATGGTGCTTATTTGGTGGAAGGTAACTCAATGGATGGTGTATGAAGTGAGTTGGGATGCTGCTTCATAAGTAAATGACGCGAGCAGAGGTATGGACCCTGCTTGTTGGGCAGGGTGAGTAGGTAC
This sequence comes from Protopterus annectens, assembly GCF_019279795.1. Lineage (NCBI taxonomy): Eukaryota > Metazoa > Chordata > Ceratodontiformes > Protopteridae > Protopterus > Protopterus annectens. The sequence continues at coordinate 35,743,086 of NC_056734.1, read as the reverse complement.
GCTCCCCTGATTAACATCACAATGAATGGTGTATGAAGTGAGATGGGACGCTGCTTCATAAGTAAAACAAGTGAGTAGAGGTATGGATGCTGCTTACTGGGGCAGGGTGAGTAGGTACGCTGCCCTGATTAACATTACAAGGATGTTATGCTGTATTTAGAATCAATTGTATCATGAATAGTTGTAATTAACAAAGTTGGTGATCAAAGCTATGTTATGGAAATTTAATAAAGTTCGTCAAATGTCATTTGGTGTGATGTGTGTTATTGAAGGGGACCAGAACAAATTGGGGATTACCTTGATATGGAAGACAATAATTTCATTACGTTTTTTGATATGGCAGAAATTCATTCTGCAACAACTCTGGTCCATAAAAGTTATGTTATAGAAATAATAGAAAATAAAATCAAATAAAAAAGGTCACTAGGTGAAACATGCTTGTGGAACACCTTTTTGAAATTTGACTATGGAGTAGTTGTACATTTGTTGCTGAAATCTACTGCTTCCTTTTGGAGAACAAAGTAATTATTTACTTTGGCAAAACTTTAACATTAACCTTTTGCAGTGTATCTACAATTGACTTGCTAAGTGCAAAGTTATTGGCCCACTTTCTTTTCTCTGGTCACATTAAGTCATCCTTGTTATAATTCAACCTTCTCAGGTTTCTCTTCTAGACTAAAGAGAGGCATTTAACATTAAAACTTTTGTTAATTTTGTGATAGCAGTTACTCCTGTTGTCTCAAAGTTGCAAAATTAAAATAAAATATGAGACAAAATGGTTAACCTTTTCTAACAAATGTTTATTTTGACAAATATTGAACAATGTGACATAAAAATGCACTACTATAAAGTCAGTAAGACATCCCTGTATAATATATAAATATTTTAAGGATATTTTAAAGATAAATTCAAACTCTTTCATGAAGAAAAATACAATTCCTGGTATATTTGCCACAATAAAAGCTATTAATAACTTTCTCTTTTATTCAGAACTACAGAAACTAGAAGCCATGGAGGACTGAGCCACTATTCCTAAACTTAGTGCACAATGAATTCACATACCAAAGCTATATGTAATTGATGCAGGAGGTTTAACATGACAGTAAGACCATGGTACAACAGTGGATAAACATAGTACTTAATGTAAGTAGTGCTTATGGCATTTTATGCTTCCCCCAGCCAGTGCTGTAAGTGATTTACAAATATTTTGCCATCTGCATACTGGCTGTTCTCTGTGTGTTGGGGTGGTGGTGGTAAAACATCAGACATTATCTATGTACCTGTGGATGATGTAGTACTCCCTGTTAGCAAACTGCTCAGCTAACAGGCAGTAGGAAACAAGCTAGTTTCATAGTGCACCTACCAGATCAGAAGAGGTAAGCCAATTTAAAGGTTACAAAACCCTTTATTTTCCTGGATAGTCTCTCTCGCTCTCACGCTCTCTCTCTCTCTCTCATCCAAATTACATTTACAAAGATCCCTAAACTCAGTGAATTAAAACTTTCTTTGCTTGATTTAGCCTGTACCCAGGAATTATCTACCACTTATAGAAAATATCTCACAATATAATTGTATTACTGGCTTTAAAAGGAGCAGCAGGAACTCACCAAATAATCCAAATGAACCAGGCCACCCCCTGCAAGGAAGCTTGGGTTGAAGTATCGTTGCCTTCTCACATTTCTATTGCCAGAGACTCTGTAGCTTACAGAAATAGTTCATGATAAGTAATGATCTAGAAATAATGATCTAGAAATATATAAACCTAATCTTGATACCGTTGATATCTGTATATAATTGGTTGCCAGGTTTTAGTCAAAGATTCTAGTAAATTGAATGTTTGCAGCACATTAAACAGGTAATTCCATTACACATTTTCAAATGCCTTACCTATACCTCATGATAAAACCACCCAAGGGTGATTGCTATTTTTTGCTACTTGCACCCATTGAATGACTTTTATAATGTTGACACAAGTGTTTCTACCATGCACCTCTTATTTGCAAAGGCTAGTATTGATTAAAAGTAGGAATGTGGGTAGATAAATCATCCACCCCCATTGCCACATACAGCTTGTAATCAAACTTTAAAAGTGATATTCATCAACTATTTGGAAGGCAAGGGTCATTGTCTTGCTTCTGGATATGAAATAAAGGTGATTCCCAAAATGAGGCAGAGCCCTAACATAATTAATTACTTTAAAAATAGTCTCATTTCTTTTGGAGTTAGGACTTTGTAAAGTTCAAATTGCAATCTGTACATGCAATGTGTTTCATTACCTTTATTTTTGATATAGAATGTACCAACTTCTCCTTAGGTATATCTAATCAAGTGGTCTGCCACACCTCTATTGATGATGCAGGAAATAAAATTTTCATTGTACATGCAAATGTGAAGAATTGATTCTGCAATGCCAGGTGGTCTAGTGCAGGTGGGTTAAGGTGAATTGTGTCGGGCTAATCTTTGGTGACCAAGTGGGTATCAGCTTAGGGAAAACTTTACAGGATTGCAAACAAAGTTTGTTGAAAGTGACCTCAGTTTTAATAATAATAGATTGAATTTTGCTTGGAATCTTTTATGTGATCTGTTTCCTGTCTCCTACTTATCTTAGGTAGGATAGTTTTCAGCTATCCATATTTCCTTTGGAATAAAGATCTCTCCCTTTTCAAACATTTCTTTAAGGCCATGGTCCATGTCCAGAATTTAGTATGTAGATAACATGTGAGTGTATCTAACAAAATACGGGGAGGGTATTCCTCACTATAGTGATGTCTATGGTCTCTTGCATTATAAAGGCTAGCATAGATTTGAAGACCAAGCTCCAGACATAATTAGCTAGGAGGAGGAGGCTCAACAGAGACATCATGAGCTACGGATGCATAATGATCTCAATACAGACAAGAATAAGAAGTTATGTACCTACCATAACGTTCCATGTTAGTTGTCTTCTTCTCGTCTTCTTTCTTGCTGGATGGGTTCGGAGCCGATCCTCGGCTCTGACTCGGCCAATACTAAAGCTCGAGAGCTAATTCCACCGGCTCGAGGCTCCCCTATATCCCACAATGCTAGGCGGTAACTACTCGGATCTCGTTTGATAGCTATACCAAGCAATCCTAGTCTCCATAGAATGGAGTCGGGGAAACCCACCTCAAACAATCTGCGTAAAGGAAAGGCAGACCTCAGTAAAGATAGAAAAGGTGGGAGAATGTGTGGGAGTAACAACTTTCGGAAGAAAAACACAAAAGAATTCTGGTCGGTCTGTCCAGGCTTGGGGGAAGGAGGGTGGGACGCAAGAAAGAAGGCGAGAAGAAGACAACTAACATGGAACGTTATGGTAGGTACATAACTTCTTAATGTTAAGTTGTCAATCTCGCCTTCATTCTTGCTGGATGGGACCGCGTCCCTAGCACCTTATCCCGGGTGGCCTATCGGAACAGACTCTTGAGAACAGTGGAACCAAATTTGGCACGGCTTCTGGAAACCATGTCCAATTTGTAATGTGAAATGAATGTATGAGGAGAAGCCCAGGTTGCTGCTGCACAAATTGAATCTATTGGCAACCTGTCCTGAAAAGCTACGGATGTAGCTAATGCCCTAGTTGAATGAGCTCTAGGTCTTGAGGGTAGTTTTTGATGTCTGATCTCATAGATGAAGGTAATTGTAGAGGTGAGCCATCTAGAAAGGGATACTTTAGTGACTGGAAGGCCCAATTTACCTTCCGCATATGACAAACAATTGATCAGACTTTCTGAATTGTTTTGTCCTGTCTAAGTAATATCTCAGTTGGTGATGAACATCCAAAAAATGTAGCTTTTGTTCTGACATATTTGAATAGTTAGGGAAAAAAACGGGGAGATCAATAACTTGGTTTAGGTTAATTTGAGAAGAAATTTTAGGTAAAAAGGATGGATTAGTACGGAGGGATACCCTGTCTTTGTGAAACTAAGTAAGGAGGATGACTGCACAGAGCATGGAGTTCGGATACTCTTCTCGCTGAAGTTATAGCTACCAGAAAAAGTGTCTTCCAAGAAAGCAACACAGGCTTTGTTGTATTCTGGACTTTTGGAAAGTTCCTGTGTTGTCCATTTCCTTTCTTGGATAGAGGGAGGTTTCTTTGTTCACCAGTGGCAGTGGAGAACTTAGAGCAGCCTATCTATCCCTGGAGGAGTGTTCCCAGCACAAGAATCTGGTAGTCTATTGGCCATTTTGGGCCAATTTCTAGCTCTTTCAAATCCCCCTGTATAAAACCCACTTTGGCGAGGTTTTTGCACTTGTTACTACTCAGCCAAGCTCCTCGTGGTCCTGCAGAGTGGTGCTAGCAGCAGAGAGGCTAAAAGAGCGACTGCTAACCTGATAAAAGTGTTTTTTCCTGCTACTACCTGGGCGACTGTCCGATCTAGCTAAACTGCAAATATTTCTGCTTCTTGAACTGTTTTAAACTGTCTAAAGTTGCTTTTGCACCTGCACATTTAAAGTTTGTCCTGTTTGTTGCATTTACTTGTTGAGGCTACACACTCAAGTGCGCTAGCCTGTGTTACATATTTATTGCAATTTCCTGCTGTTTGTTGCAAAAGAAAAAAAAAGTTATCCTTGTTTCCCATCTTTCCTGACCTAGAGTAGTCCAAATACAGGCTTTGCTGTATTCTGGACTTTTGGAAAGTTCCTGTGTTGCCATTTCCTTTCTTGGATAGAGGGAGGCTTCTTTGTTCACCAGTGGCAGTGGGGAGCTTGGAGCAGGCTATCTGTCCCTGGAGGAGTGTTCCCAGCACAGGAATCTGGTAGTCTGTTGGCTGTTTTGGGCCAATTTCTAGCTCTTTCAAGTCCGCCTGTATAAAACCCGCTGTAGCGCGGGTTTGCGTGATTTTGTGCGTAGCGCTTCATCGAGCAGCACCGCTTATTTGGGTTTGAGCCTTGGAACTGATCTAGTTCTCATAATAAACACCCTATTCCTATGCTAAAGCCTAGCACTTGCTCACTAAAGCAATTATATAAGTCAGCACTAAAAAATTAAAAGCACTACACCCTCACAAACTCCCCTTGAGTAACTTGTTCCCCATTGGCCCTTTTTTCAATTATAAAGGAATTCCCAATACTATTCTAGCATGTCCAAAGGTCAGTTGTCAATCTCCTCTCCGGTCCAGCTGGTGAACCTGGGAATCTTGAGGCAATGTTACAACTGCCTAATGTACACAGACAACCCTCTCCTCCTCCCAACAAATTCCAACACATGTGAGAGATGCAACCATATAGCCAAACTGGAGGCTAAGCTCTCTCAACTCAGTACTGGCATAACCAGTCAGGAGGAGAAGGAAACCACACTCACTACAATTCCAGTCTCACATAGACCTACCACGACAGCAAACCAAACACATAAACACACAAAAACATACTTGGAGGCTCTAAATAAAAATCTGCCTAAGCAGCAGAGACCTCCAAAGCAGACACCCAAGCAACCACTACCCCAAAACAAAACACATGCAACACATAGCTCACAAAGCCAGTGTGCCGAACAGTCACAGCCCTTAAGGCTAAACAACACACCTGATACACTTGTAATAGGTGACTCTATCATCAGGCACACTGACGTCCCGCTCACCAGGCTGAACAAGGAGAAGGTCACGGTGAGCTGCCTATCGGGTGCTAGGATCTGCCACATAACACAAGCACTCAGGTCACTCCAAGGCAAGTACAAATATGACTCAGTCATTGTCCATGCTGGTGTGAATGACCTGAGATGTACCTCTCTGGACTACATGAAAAGAGACATAGTGGAGCTTTCTGGGCATGTAGCCCAGGCCGGTATGACTCTGACCTTGAGTAGCATCTTACCCTCACCAAGAATGATGCCACAGTATGAAGACAAGATTATCAATTTCAACAATTGGCTTAAGTATTGGTGTCATTCAAAGGGGATCCAATGCCTGTCAGCCTGGGATGACATGCTCAACAAGCCACGATGCTTCACTAGGGACGGCTTGCACCTGTCACCCCTGGGCTTTCGGTTATCGGCAAAGGCTCTTGCTGCCTTTTTTAGGCAAAGCTCAAAAGACAAACCCACCTCCATAGGTATCACAAGGGATAAGAAACTAAGAGTAATGCTACTCAATGCCAGAAGTCTAAACCTCAAGATGCACACACTCGAAACTCTCCTTAGCATGGAGAACATCGATATCTGTGCAGTAACAGAAACCTGGTTCAAGGCTCTGGAGAGCACCCCAGCACTACCAGGTTATACCTCATACCATGCTTTTCAGCCCCAAAACTTGGACCGAACCACAAAAGGAGGGGGAGTATCAATATTCGTCAGATACCCACACCTCCAGGTTGGTGGCACAGCACGAAGCATCAGAGACTATCCATGTGCAACTAACAGTGGGTAAAACTGCCTTCCAGTTTATAACCTGCTACAGACCACCCTCCCAAACCCAGGAACCCCACTCGGCCTTCCTGAGAACACTGGAAAATATGAAGGTCTCTCCAAACACCATTATATTGGGTGACTTCAACTACCCAACCATAGACTGGGAGCATTACTCTAGCTCCAACACCCTAGCCCAAAGGTTCCTAGAATTTATAAACTCAAATGCTATGGAACAACTTGTTACCACTCCCACAAGAGGGGAAAACATACTGGACCTGATCATCACCAACATGGGGACTCTATGCTCCAGACCAGAAGTGTATCCCTCACTGGTAAGATCAGACCATAAACTAATCTCACTGGATATTCACATCCCGACCCCACCCCATGCCCAGAAAACCACAGTGAAACTTCTCTAAAGCAAATTTCACACTCCTCAAAACTGAGGTGGAATCCTTCAAAGCCCCCGGGCCTCTGGATAATATGGCCCAGACCACAAAATCCTTTATAAACGCATTCTATGAACACCTTCAGGAATGCATGGATCATGCAATCCCAAATAAAACCAAGACCCAACCATCCAAAGGCAGACGTCCTGTCTGGTGGACCCCAGCCATAAACAAACTATACAATAGAAGGAGGAAGCTACTACATGACAGAGCAAAATCCCAAAAAGGGAAGGCATCTCTGATCAGTATTAGCAAAAAACTACGGGGGCACATAAAATCGTCTAAGGCCAGCTTCGAGAGAAAAATTGCACAGGACACTAAGGATAATCACAAGGCTTTCTTTAGTTATGTTAGGAACCTGGGTGGGAATTCCCAGATATGCTCAGAATTGGTCCAAAATGACAAAATACACCGAACCCACAGACATTGCCAACATCCTAGCTGACAGGTTCAGCGCAAACTCCCCCCCCCACCAAAAGGGCTAATATCTATCCCAGAAGAGTGCTGCTCCAGCGACATCTCAGATGCTCAGGTAAGAGCTGCCCTCTCCAAAGCAAGAAACACAGTATCAATGGGACCAGACGGTGTCCCGGGCTGCGTCCTACATGAACTCCAAGAAGAGCTAAACCCAAACCTAAAACTACTTTTCAATCTCAGCCTTACTACAGGATATGTACCCAAAGAGTGGCGTACAGCAACAGTGGTCCCTCTCCACATAGGTGGTACCTCAACGGATCCTGGAAACTATCGCCCCATAAGTCTCACTAGCTTGGTCTGCAAAGCTATGGAAAGGATCATCATGGACCTTATAAATAAAGATATTGGGGACCTACAGACACTGGATCCTACCCAGTTCGGCTTTGTTAAGGGCAGATCCTGCCTCTTAAACCTGGTCAATTTCTTTGAAACAGTCAACAAGGCCATTGACAAGGGGATGGTGGTCCACACAGCCTACCTGGACCTCGCAAAAGCCTTCGATACAATACCCCACTCTGGCATTATAGATAAGCTCACCAGCTTAAATATAAACCCCTATGTCACTAGATGGGTTGCAAACTGGCTCAAGGACAGAACCCACATGGTTAGAATAGCTGGAGCCATGTCAGACTCCAAACCAGTTACAAGTGGCATCCCACAAGGCTCAGTCTTGGGACCTCTCTTGTTCGGTATATATTTCTCGGAGGTACAGGCCAACATGGAAGGACTGTGGCTGACTAAGTTTGCAGATGACTGCAAACTGGGCACCATAATAGACTCTCCAGCTGACACAAGCATCCTCCAAAAGGGCCTCATAGAAACAGACAACTGGTGCCAGAGCCATGGCCTCAAGCTAAATGCCAAAAAGTGTATAGTCATCCCCTTTGGCAAAAACAAAGTGCCCACAAATTACCACATAGGTGGTAATCCATTAAGTACAGAAGAAGTAATTAGGGACCTGGGGACCCAAGTTGATAGCAATCTCTCATTTGACAACCACGTGGCCAAAGTGGTTAGAAAAATATTTTATATAGCCCACCTAATCATGAAGGGATTCACATCTAGATCAGGGGAGGTCATCGTGCCTCTTTACTCATCCCTCATCAGGCCCATAATTGAGTACAATGCCCCTTTTGGGATGTACCTTACCAGACACCTGCAGCAACTGGAAAGATCCCAAAAGTACCTCACCAAGAGGATCAAGGGGCTCAAACAGATGCTGTATGCTGCCCGGTTAAAGAAACTCCAGCTCTACTCAGTGGCATACCGCCTGCTCAGAGGCGATCTGTGCCTGACTTATAAAGCCATGTCCAACCCAGAATTAATGGACATGCTGCACCTCAGAAAATCCAAATCCCATCGAGCTACGCGCTCGAGGGACTTCAACCTCAGCACTGAAATAAATAGGACATGCTGTCGGGACAGATTCATAACCCAGAGGCTCCCTTCACTCTGGAATAAAATCCCAGTCCTGGTTAGGCAGAGTCCCTCATTGACTCTCTTCAACAGGAATCTTGAAGAGTGGATGGGAGATCGTAGATTTACCCCGGGTATCACTTCTGTGTCACTGTTAGACAGAAGAGCAGTATACTAACCTCGAAAAAGGGCATAGCAAAATTAATTTAAAATGGGTGGCGAAAGCCATACACACTCTGGCTAGGCTTATAAATGCCCTAGGGCAGATAGCCTAGTATGAACCTATGAACCTATGAAGCCGCCGGTTCGAATGGGGGAAGAATTAAAGATGCCAGAACCAAGTTCAAATCCCATTGAGACGGGGGGTCTTTGATTGGAGGTTTGAGAAGAAATACACCCCTTAAGAAGGCTTTACAGAGTTAGTGAGCCATGATGCTGGATTCTGAAACACCAACATGAAAATTTGATATGGCAGCCAATTGAACTCTAATGGTTGATGCAGAAGATCCTAAATGAAAGAGTTCTGCTAGAAAGTCTAAAATAGACTGGATAGGTGCAGTAAAGTGATCTATGTTTTTCGATGATGCCCAAAAGGAAAAACGTTTCCATTTGCTAGTATAAATCTTCCGGGTAGAAAATTTATGAGAGGCTATCAAGATATCTCGGACCGAGCGAGATATTGAGGGAAGCCTGGCTAAGGTTGGAATCGGATAAACCACGCTGTGAGGTTTAGAGAAGACAGAGATTGGTGCAGCTGACCTGATTGGGTGATCAGATCTGGTACTGGGTCCAGATGCCAAGGCTGCTCCAAAAGGTAACGATGAGGAAAGGGAAACCATATCTGTTGAGACCAGTAAGGGGCAATGAGGATCATTGTCACTCTCAAGGCGATGGCTTTCTGAATTAGTTGAGGTATCAGTGGAAAGGGGGGAAAGGCATACAGAAGTCCCTGGGGCCAATCGTAGACTAGAGCGTCTCTGGTGGGATGGCCTGGTAACGGGAAGAGAGTGAAGAAGTCGTGACACTTGCTGTTTTGGGGAGTAGCAAAAAGATCGCAGCAAGGCTGGCCCCATCTTAGGAATACTTCTTCTAGAACTGACTTCTTTAGAGACTACGAGTGGCATGAGAATTGCTCTGCTCAATTTGTCTGCAATAACGTTGGATTTCCCGGGAATATGCATTGCTATCAGAAAACGCTGAGAAGAGATCGCCCATTGCCAAAGTCTGAGTGCCTCTCTACATAAAGGGTATGATCTGGTTCCGCCTTGTTTGTTGATGTACCACACTACGGACATGTCCGTTTGAATTGCAATAGTCCCCGTGGGAAGAGAGTCGTGAAGGGCTTGCAACGCTAAAATCACTGCTCTCATCTCTAAGACATTTATGTGCAAGTGGCACTCGAAAGGTTGCCATGTGCTCTGGACTGTCCTGCCCTGATAATGCCCCCCCACCTGATCAGGGAGGCATCTGTTGTCAACGTGGCAACTGGGGGCAGAAGAGTGAAGGGTCTTCCTCGGAGAAGTTGAGGTGATGTGATCCACAAAGACAGTTGATTCTTGCATGCTTGAGTTATCAATATGGTATGGGACATCGGGAGTTGTTGAAAGGACCATTGAGTAAACAGCATCCATTGAAGGATCCTCATGTGAAAGCGAGCTAAGGGGAGAAGGGGAATAGCTGCTGCCATGAGTCCTAGTACCTTCAACACCAGTCTGGCTTTGACTTTGACACATTGTAAGAGAAGGGACACTTGGTTCCGAATGTCTGACACCCTCTGCTCTGTGAGTCTGGCTGAAAGAGTCCGTGTATCTAAGGTGGCGTCTATAAAAATAATAGACTGACAAGGCGACAAGGCAGATTTTTCGAAATTTATTGAAATGCCTAGAGCTTGACAAGATTGGATGGTGAAGTCCCTGGATAGGAGAAGCTGATGTCTGGTGGTGGCAGTAAGCCAGTCGTCCAGATACGGAAACACCTGGAATCCTTGACGTCTCAAGTGAGCCGTGACCACTGCCATGCATTTGGTGAACACACTGGGGGCTGTAGTCAGACCAAAGGGCAGGGCCCTGAATTGGTAGTGACTGGCTCCCAGCCTGAAGCGGAGATATCTCCTGCAGCGTCTGTTCATTTTGTGGTAGTATGCGTCCTGAAGATCTATCAAGCACATCCAATTGTCCTGACCCAAGAAGGGTAGAATGGACTGTAGCGTGACCATCCGGAATTTCGTTTTTTTGACAAACTTGTTTAAGTAGCTGAGATCCAGTATGGGTCTCCAGTCCCCTGTTTTTTTTTTTTTGATACCAAAAAGAATTTGGAGTAGATTCCGGATCCTTGCTGGTCTGCCGGGACTGATTGGATGACTCTTTTTGATAGCAGCTTTGAAATTTCTAATGCTGCTTGTTCCCTTAGACCGGGTGGAACATCTGGAAGGGATCTTTTTGGTTGGGTTGGAATGTGAATGAAGAGAATTTTGTAACCCTCGGATATGATTGACTGTACCCATTTGTCTTGAGTAAGGGAAAGCCAGGCTTTTGGGTACAGTGATAACCTTCCCCCGACTGCCTCCGAAGGTGGACAGCCGGGCAGCCCCTCAGGGGTGCTGAAAGGGTTTGTCAGAGAACATTTCTCTGCTACACTGGTTTTGCGGACCTCCTCTGCCTTTAGGGCGGCATCTATTCTTATTCTCCCCTCTGCCTCTAGAGGGGAATCTGCCTTGTGCGTGAGATGAGACTCCCTGGGATTGTTTGCAGAACCACATCTTTCTTCTCCTTTGACCTTTGGGATAGGGTCTAGAAGGGGTAGAAAAACGGACTCCTACAGCAGAGAGAGTCTTACCTTCTACCTCACACCTGGTCAATGTATCCTTCACCTGTGGACCAAACAAGGATGATCCATCAAAGGGAGAATTGGTAAAGGACGCCTTGAAAGGGTCCGCAAAGTTGCAAAGCCGCATCCAGGCGTGCCTTCATAATGCAACACCTGTGCCTGCGGCTCTACTCGCCCCATCTGCTGCGTATGAGACCAGCCGCATGGAGGAGTTAATGATGGAATTTAGGGTTGCCAACTGGGAGTTCATTGTGTCTTTGAACCCCTCAGCTGTAGGATCCTTCATCAGTTCACCCATATCCTTGAGTAAGTCTCTTTGGAGACGAGTGAAGTGGCATAAGTAGTTCAGCGACTGCATTGAAAAGGTCGCTGACGAGAACATCCGCTTGCTGTACCTGTCCATGGTCCTAGATTCCTTATTAGGAGGATGGACAGGAATCGAAGGATCAGCTAACTCCTTCTTTCTGGCTGCAGCCACCACCATGGCATCAACAGGGACACCTTTGGATAAAAACTTTGTCTTTGGGGGCAGTAATAAATTTGGATGGTCTCCTCGGGGTGGGTTCCACTGAGTCAGGAGCCGTCCAAGCCTTTCTTGCCACCACTTCCATAAGGGGGTCAAAGGGAGGGAACACCCAGGAGGTAGAAGGGCGAGAACCAAACGCCTCAAGATACACTGACTCATCCTCCGAAGGATTAAGGGCTGGCCAGTTCCCCCTCTGTTTCAGGATCTCAAGGATGTCAGCAAAGGAGACATCCTCAGAGGGGGATCAAGGAGACCCTTCGGATTCCTCTAAGTCAGTGTCAGAGGTGATTGACTCCCCTGAGTCAATGTGCTTCCTCTTGCACTGCCTCTTCCTTGGGGGATTTCCTGCAGGGTCAGGAGAGGCCTCGGAAGAGGAGGAAATTCCCAATGGGGAATCTTGAGGAGTTGGCTCTCTGTGGTCTGGGACAAGGGGGTGAGTAGAAATCACTGTAGACACTGTAGATGGAGGGGCTGAAGGAGCTGACTGTGGGGCAGAACCTGGTTCTAGCACGCTCCGCATGACCTCAAAGGCACCCCTGTCAGGCAAGGCCCTCGCTCCGAAGAGACAAGGACCTCCCCCTGCACCGACAGACGGCTCCGAAGCCGATGTCGGAGCCGAACTCACCAACACTGAAGCCCCGAGAGGGAGAGCAGGGTCGGACAAGGGTCCGATGCCACTCGCCCCCTTGGAGCCGACGAGGGAAGCTCGGCGCAGAGATCCCTCCAAAGAGGAGATCGGGGCAGACAACGGAGCCGAAATGGAAGGTATTGGATCCGACGCACCGACAGTCATGGCTCCGACAAGCCTTGGCTCTGAACTCGAAGGAGTCGGAGGAGGAATGTATTGGGGAACGGGAATAGCCACTGACTGTGTCGGGCTATGCAGCATTTGGGCCAGTGCCTTGGACTTGAGAAGTCTACTCACCACCCTCTGCAAATCATGGTCTGATAACCTGGAAGACCGAGAGGAATGAGTTTTGTGACTTCGCTCCGAAAGGAGAGGGGATCCTGGCGCAGAGTGCACGGATCCTATAGAGGGGGACCTGGACCTCTTTCTCAAATGTGGCTCCGATAAGGGTATCTGAGCCGACAAAGTCTTATCAGCCTCGGCTCCAGCTGGAGCCGAGGTAACAGTATGAGGCTTAGAAACATCAGCTCCAGCCGGAACCGATGTTGAAGCCTGCTTAGACTTCTCAGCAGTCGACTCAGGAGCAGGAGCCGACTGCTTGGAAGTTTTCGAAGGCTTCCCCGACACAGATTGAGTCGGGGGGCCTTCAGGCTTTAATAAGCCCCGCAAGATAAGCTTATTCTTGCGTTCCTGCAGGACTCTAGGGCTAAATCCATGACAAAAAGCACAAGAGTCCTGCAGGTGCAAAGGCCCCAGGCAATACACACAAGAAGTGTGACCGTCTGTCAGACATTTTCTGACAGCACGAATTACACTTCTTGAAGCCTGAGACCTTGTCTTTAGACATAGTGAAAAAAGAGAGGCTAACACACACAAACACAATCCAGACACTCTCTACAGAAAAATTATTAAATAAAATATTAATGTTAATACAGAAACGCACACACACAAGCCCCTACAACACTAATCTAATAAGGGACTAGGGTGAGGGAAGGGCCGAAGGCCTAGAACAAGGGTAAAAAGGGAAGGGTTCGACAAATAGGGGTCGATATATCTAAAAGTTAAAATTAAACTAAAGGATATGTATTAGAACTAAAAAGGGGGGGTTATTAGCAGTACCTAAAGGTAAATTTGACTAACCTGCCTGAGCCGGTAGAAAAGCGCACCTCGTCAGCTATAGCGGCAAACGAGATCTGAGTAGTTACCGCCTAGCATTGTGGGATATAGGGGAGCCTCGAGCCGGTGGAATTAGCTCTCGAGCTTTAGTATTGGCCGAGTCGGAGCCGAGGATCGGCTCCGAACCCATCCAGCAAGAATGAAGGCGAGATTGTCAACTTAACATTAGACCTTTTAACTAATGCAAACATTTTGAGCAGACAGGTCAAAATTACCCTCTTAATGCTGCTATAGATATCATATATCTACAGTGAATAAAGGAGTTTCAAAGGTAGACTTACTATCCAAGTTTTCCAATATCTCATCCCACGACAATTACTTAATGTGTTTCACCCAAGTGGATATGCATGGAATGCTTTGCATACTTGTGCTTGAGGGTCTGCTAGTACAATCTACATCCTCCAGTATGATTAGAATTTTTGTAAGTTTATCTTGCATATCTCATAACACAGGGTGCTTCCTTAGCTTACACACATGGTCTGAGGTATATACATGACAAAGTTAGTACTTACTATCCCAGATAAAAAATAACTCCACTCGTTGCTCCATTTCCTTCGATAAAGCTATCTAAGACATGTACTTCATATTTACCTCTGAAAAAAATAGACATCCCCATCTTTTAACAGATGAGCTGTAGAAATTATTGTGTTGATAACTGCAGCTAGTCTATAATGTTCAGTTTGAGCAATATGTATCTCTTGGACAGCAGTTATATCTGGCATATATTATCTAGTATATGGAAATAGTCTAGCTGTCTTGACTGGTGAATGCAGGCAGCTTTTGTAAACATGTAATATTAACTAGATAAAGGGAAAAACTACTAAATCTAGTTAAACAGGAGAATTATATTGTAGGAAAGGCAGTCGTGTTCTCTTTCTAGTGCAATAGCTCAGTTCTGGGTTGGACATGGCCTTGAATGTCAGGCAGAGATCACCTCAGAGTAGGCAGTATGCAACCGAGTACAGCTGGAGTTTCTTCAGTCAAGCTGCATAAGGCATCTGTTTGAGGCCAGTGATCCTCTTGGTGAGGTACTTCTGTGGTCTTTCCAGCTGTTGCAGGTGTCTTGTAAGGTACATCCTAAATGGGGCATTGTACTCTATGATGGGTCTGATAAGTGATGAGTAGAGGGGCACAATGACCTCTCTTGATCTGGATGTGAACCCTTTTTTGATTAGGTGGGCCACATAGAAAGATTTTCTAACCACTTTGGCAATGTGATTATCAAAGGAGAAATTACTATCTACTTGGGTACCCAGATCCCTTATGTCTTCTGTATTTAGAGGACTACCACCTATGTGGTAGTCTGTGGGTACTTTGTTTTTTCCAAAGGGGATGACTATGAACTTTTGGCATTTAGCTTGAGGCCATGATTTTGACACCAGGTATCCGTCTCAGTGAGATCCTTTTGGAGGATGTCTGTGTCAGCCAGAGTGTCAATTATAGCCCCTAATTTGCAGCCATCTGTGAACTTGGTCAGCCATAGACCTCCTGTGCTTGCCTGTACCTCTGAGAAGTATATGCCAAACAGGAGGGGTCCTAGGACTGAGCCCTGGGGAACACCACTTGTAACCAGTTTAGAGTTGTACCTAGCTCTTGCAACTCTCACCATGTAGGTTCTGTCCTTGAGCCAGCTGAGATGTAGGGGTTTATGTTCAGGCTAGTGAGTTTGTCTATAATACCAGAATGGGGAATGGTGTTGAAGGCCTTTGTGAGGTCTAGGTAAGCTGTGTGTACCACCTTTCCCCTCGTCTAAAACCTTGGTAACTGTCTCAAAGACATCCACCAGGTTTAGGAAGCATGATCTGCCCTTAACAAAGCTGAATTGGGTAGGGTTCAGTTTTTGGAGGTTCCCAATGTCTCTGTTAATGGATTCCATGATGCTGCGTTTCTTAGCCTTACAGACCAAGCTAGTCAGGCTTATAGGGTGATAGTTCCCGGGGTCTGTTGTGGCTCCACCTTTGTGGAGCGGAATAACCGTTGTTGTGCACCACTCTGTGGGCATGTAGCCTGTAAAGAGGCTGAGTTTGAACAGTGTGTTTAGGTGAGGGGTTAGTTCATCTTTGAGCTCATTGATGGTGTGTTTTTGGCTTTGGAGTGAGCTGTTTTAACCTGAGTGTCTGATTTCAGGGGCTCTACATTCTTCTGGTATGGTTATGGGCCCTTTTGGGGGTGAGGGGGGGGTAAAGTTTGCACTGAACCGGTCTGCCAGGATGTTGGCGATATCAGTCGGTTCAGTGTATTTTGTGCCATTCTGCACTAACCCTGAGCAGATCTGAGCATTGCCACTTAGATTCTTGACATAGCTAAAGACTGGTTTCCTTTTCTTGGAGGAATGAGTCTTGGTTTTGCTTGCGAAAACACGATCCATGCATTCTTGCAGGTGCCCGTAGAATGCATTAGTAAAGGATTTTGCAGCTTGGACAGCTTTATCCTTAAGCATGGGGGCTTTGAAACTTTCCACCTTGGTCTTAAGTAACATGAAGTTTGCTTTTGAAAAGTTTTTTAAGGTGGTTTCTTTGTCCATGGGGTGGGGGCAGAATGTGGATATCCAAAATGATTTGTTTATGGTCGGATCAAACCAGCGAGGGGTTGACCTCCAGTGTGTAACACCGGTCGCCCAAGTTGGTGATCACCAGGTCCAATATGTTGTCACCTCTGGTGGGCGTTTGAGTTTATAAATTCTAGGAAATGTTGGGCAAGGGAGTTAGTACTTGAGCAGTTCTCCCAGTTAATGTTTGGGTAATTTAAATCACCCAATATTAGGGTGTTTTGTAGGTCCTTTATGTTTCCCAGTGTTTCCAGAAATGCAGAATGGTGGTCCTGGGACATGGTGGATGATCTGTAGCAAGCTATAATTTGAATAGCAGTTTTGCCTCTCGTTAGTTACAAGTGGATGATCTCTGAAGCATTGTGCTGTGCCACTAACCTGGAGGTGTGGGTATCCTTGAATATGGATACGCCCCCGCCTTTTGTATTTCGGTCTGGGCACTGTGGCCAAAATGTATGCTATGAGTTGTAGCCTGGGCCTGGTAGTGCTGGGGTGCTCTCTGGAGCCTTAAACCAGGTTTTTGTTACTGCACATATATTGATTTTCTCCATACTGAGGAGTGCCTCGAGTGCGTGCATTTTGAGGTTTAGACTTCTGTCATTGAGTAGCATTACCCTCAGTTTTTTGTTACTTGTGCGATTTACAGTGGTGGGTTTGTCTTTTGAGCCTTGCCTAAAAAAAGCACTATGGGGATGGCAAAAGCCTTGCCTAGTATTCAAAAGCCTAAGGGTGACAGGTGCAAGTCATGTCTAGTGAAGCAGCGTGGCTTGTCGAGCATGTCATCCCAGCTGGACAGACACTAGATCCCGTTTGAATGTCACCAGAAACTTAGCCAATTGTTGAAACTGATAATTTTTTCTTTATACCATGGTATTATTCTTGGTGAGGGCAGGATGCTATTCAGGGTCAGTGGCTACGTGATCCGAGAGCTCTTCCATGTCTCTTTTCATGTAGTCCTGGGAGGTATGGCTCAGGTCATTCACACCAGCATGGACAATGACAGTCGTACTTGTACTTGTTCTGTAGTAACCTGAGTCCTTGTGTTATGTGATGGATCCTGGCACCTGACAGGCAGCTAACAGTAACCTTCTCCTTATTCAACCTAGTGAGTGGGACATCAGTGTACCTGACTACAGAGTCACCTATCACTAGTGTGTTGGGTATGTTATTTTGCCTTAAGGGCTGTGATTGCATGGCACACTGGTTTTGTGAAGTATGTGTTTCATGGTTTGTGTTGGGAGGTGGAGGTTGCTTGGATGTCTGCTTTGAAGCTTTCTGTTGCTTTTGCAGATTTTTATTTAGAGCCTCAGAGTATGTTTTTGTGTATTTGTGTGTTTTTTGCCGGTGCTGGTTTAATGGGTCTAAGTGAGACTGGTTTTGTGATGCAAGTATATCCCTTCTCCTCTTGACTGTCTGATCCAGTCTTGGGTTGAAAGGGCTTAGCCTCCAGTTTGGCTGTATAATTGCATCTCTCACATGTATTAGTGTTTGGTGGTAGGAGGAGAGGGTTATCAGTGTACATGCGACAGTTGTAACATTATCTCAAAATGCCCAGCTTCACCAGTTGGACTGGAGAATACACCTGAAACTGCCCTTTGGGCATGCCTGGATAGGTACAGTGAACTGTTTTACTGATTGGCTGGTAAAGTCGAATAGAGAGCCTTGTCCTTCTGTACAGTATAGGGGGGTCTAGTGCTAGGGTTTATAAGTGCTTGCTATGAGTTTTGAGCAAGTGCTGAGCTGAGAAACGAATGGCTTGAATGCGTAAGTTGAAAGTTTATCTAGTTCCAAGGGAGAAATTGAAGAGGAGACTTTGTGGAGCCGGGAATAGTTATACCCTAGCTAACCAATGCTGCCCAGTGCGCAAAACCGGTTTTTATAGCAGGGAAATGAAAGAGATAGAAATTAGCTAAAATGGCCAATAAACTACTAATTTCTGGGTTGAAACAACTCCTCCATGGACAGATAGGCTGCTCAAAGTTCCCCTCTCTCACAGGTGAACAGAGAAACTTCCTTCTATCCAAGTAATGTATGGGCAAACACAGAGATTTGTAACACAGCCCTGAATTCAGCACTAACCTGAAAACTGGATTTTACTAGCGTAGAAAGGTGGGAAACAAGTATATATATGTTTTTTTTTTTTTTTTTCCGAAAATAAAGCAGATACAATCAAAAAAACACTTTAAATGCACAGAAAAGGATACTTATTGTTATATATCTCAGATCAGAGTTATAGTCAATGCCCCTAGCAATAAAGTAGGAATAAACACAAATACAGTAAAAGCAGATGAATAAAGTGCAATTTTCTTTTTTATATATGTATATGTGTATGTATATGTGTATATGTGTCTATATATGTATATGTATATATATATATATATATATATATATATATATATATATATATATATATATATATATAAACAAAAGAAAACTGATTTAAACAAGTTACCCAATTAACCAGAAAAAAGCTCAAAACTGAGCCCTGTTCCAGCAGTCTTCAATCAGACAAGTTTTAAATGAACATTCCTGCCACTAGGGTGCAGGGGAACTTCTCCAAAAAAAATGGCCTGGATCAGTGCTCAAGTTATACAAACAAAGCTAGATTCAGCAGGCCTAAATCTAGTCTATGCTACAGCAACAAGGCACACCCATTTCAGTAAGAAACAGTTCAAATAAGCAGGCACAATAAGCCTGTGACCAGAAAGTCCCAGCGCAGAAGGGCAGAATCCAGCATCTCCTCCCACAAGAGTGCAGACCGCAAACCTCCTTAATGTAGAATAAGTGGCCTGAAGCCCAAGTACTTAAACCAGAACTAATACACTTTTAGAATAGCAGACAGACACTGAGCCTTCAATCAGCAATTCCCATCTAGAAGGATGTAAGCTACCTGTCCTGCCACAACAGTGCAGACCACAAACCTTCTTAATGTAAAACAACTGATATGAAGCCCACGTGCTTAAACCAAAAGACTTAGAATAACAGCTACAATTTGATCAGGCTACTACCAAGCAGTAATAAATGCAGCAGAATAAATAAGAGGCAAAAGCAAAATAAAGTAGGAGGAAACACAAATACAGTAAAAGCAGATGAATAAAGTGCAATTATTTTTTTTTTTTTGTAGTAAAGTGCAAGGAGAGAGGAAGGAAGAACCTAAGTTGGTTGGCCTTCTCAAATCTTCTCTCTGTATTAAGTAGAGTGAACACTAGACTCAGAATATGATCTCACTGTACTCGGTTAAATGAGCAAATGAGATGGACCCAGGAGGAGTGTTCAAATACAGACTTACAGGAGGGGCAGGCAATTCCAGAGCCACCAACACTAACACCAAGACAAGAACAGGGAGGGGAACTAACTGCAGAGAGATACACAGAACACTATTCAATGAAATAATTAGGTAACAGAAAAAAATAAAATACAGTATTTTTAAAACTGCAAGTTTGCACTTATCAGAAGACTAAAATACAGTACTGCAAGTTTGCATTTAACTTCATTATGGTTAAACAACACTTGTTAAAACACAGTGGTTATGATTTGAAACACATTGATCTTTTGTGTTTGTTTTTGGAAGTTATTCTTGAAAATGTGTTTATGTTCCAGAATACATATTATTTACAGAAAAAGGGCGTAGCTATGGGAATGTCATGTGCTAATAGCTACGCCAGTATGGTATTTGCTCATTGAGAAAGACACTATGTTTTGGGTACTCATTACAATACTTCAGTTATATTTTACAGAAGGGTTGTTGATGATGTCATACTTTTTTGGAAGGGTGACTACCAACAGCTGAATGAGTTCTTGGATTATTTGAAAAGTACCACCTCCTTTCTAAGGTTCATGTCTTCTTTATCCTTGGAAGAAGCAGTTTTCTTGGATGTTAAGATTAATAAGGAAGCCACAGGTAATTTTATAACTAGGCTTTTTAGAAAATCTTATAGACAGAGCACATTATTACAGCGCAATAGTATGCATCCAACACATGTGTACAGGAATGTTTTGAAGGGACAAGGGATGAGGATGCCAAGATTGAATAATACTGAAGGTTTTCTAGCAGATTTGGGTACACTTTCGAATGAGTTCCTGACCAGAGGCTATAGTAATGTTGAAGTGGACACAATGACAAAAGAAGTCATGAATCTTTGGATGGGGAGGGCTAAGCCATACATTTCTGAAGATGGTGACTATTTTGATAGGAGATCATGTCCACAGGGAGGTGGACATATTCCTCTGACCCTGTCATTTGCTAGTGACATTAAGCAGGTCAATGATGCTATCTATTCTAATTGGGGCATCCTAACCTCAGACTCTGGTATTAGAGACTTGATAGGTGAGAAACCCCTTATTAGTTATAAAAATAAACATTTTTTGAAACAACGTCTCTGTTGTAGAGATAGTTACAATGAGTTCCCCCGATCATAGTCTTTTACAGGGACTTGTCCCTGTGGCTGTAGATATTGTGTTCATATAGAGGGTAGTAATGAATTTATACATCCTGTCTCTGGACACATTTTTTTCTTTAAAGTTAATGCTAATTGTAAGACCAAAAACCTGGTCTATTTAGCTACCTGCAAGGAAACTAATAGAATGCTCTTTGAGAGGATTTGTGAGCACCTTTATGCCATAAAAAAGTGTGATGCTACAAATGCTTTAGCTAAACATGTGTTAGAATTGGACTTGCAACATAGTTTTGTTTTTAAAGTAATGGAGGTAGTGTTTAACAATCCCAGAGGTGGTGATTTACAGAATTATACTGAACAGAGAGAACTTCAGTGGGTTTTGAGGTTTGGTGCTGAAAGAAAACCTGGCCTCAATGACAGGGTTTCTTTAAGACCTATTCTAAAATCAAGGGATTTAGTTAAGTGATAATGGCTCATTTTAATAATTGATGACTGGCTGTTTTACTATATAAATGTGTTTTGCTGTGATGATGTTTGTCTGAAGAAGCACTTCGGTGCGAAAGCGCTCACCATTTGTTGTCAAGGTTTGTTTTTATTGAAAGAAGTATGCTACTGCTTTGTCTTCTGGGATTCCTTCTACATTTTTACTTGACATTCTGGTCATTGTTTTAGTTAAAAATAAAACAAATTAAAATATTTTGTTATAAAATGAATAGCAGATTATAGCATGATGGATACAAGTAATAGCTTCTTGTAATAAGTTATAGATTTACATTTATTTGTGCAAAATGTTTCATATGATTGTGCAACTTTTTCAATTAGAATGAATTAAGACATTAAGATAATCTCATTATTGTTTGCCATGCTGGATAGAATGAAAGGAAAGAACAACAAAATGGAATATCAACAGGCATTGGATATTTACTATCTTTTCTCTTTTAGTTTTGAAACTTGAAATCCATGGAAATGGAAAATTTAAACAATCCCATATAACATCTGCAATGTTCTTACTTACACTGTAGAAGTCAAACCATCGGGCGTTTGGAAAATAACCAAGTACTGTGTATTGATTCTGAAATGAAAAAGAGTTGATCTTTATGCAACCTTTCAAACTGATGCATTTACACCACAATAATTAAACCTTTTTAAGTAAACAAATCACTTCTTGATCTTCTTCACATAAGCAATCTTTATAAAGCAGCACTTTCATAACATTAAAGCATTTTACACACAAACTGTGCTTGTACACAGTGGTGAAGTGACTGAATATGTAGAAGCATTCAGTATTCACACCCTCATCCATCTGCTGTCTAGAAGTTTTAGAGATGATATTATTTAATGGTGCATGCTGACGTCTTGGTTATAATTCATTTGGGATAAAGAAAGCTACCATCTGCAGGTAACAACAAAACTAATTTAGAAGGTATAATAATACAACACCTGTTAAGCTTTATAGTTCCTTTGGTTAAGTAATATACTACCTGTCCTTGCATACCATTTTAATCCTAATCAACTTTCCTTTTGGTGCTTGAATTAACTTACTACATTTGGTGTTATATTGGCCTTACCTATCCCATGGTCAATAATTATATACTACCCGTAGTGAAAATAACTGGGATCTTTCCATAGATACTTTAAGGGAACCAATGCATTGGATAAAGTATTTAGAAGCTGCGTTTGTCCATTACCAGTAATGGAGCAATAGTGGGGTAAATCTTCTGTTTCCCATCTATGGATCTAAGTTGTTTGAATATGGAACTATTTGTTACATGGATGGGGAAACTTTCGGTACAGCAGAATCCTCTGCAAGATGTGCCTGTCCTTCCAAACCATTCTAATGATGGCTGCAGAACAGGTTTATATCCCAAGACCGAGTATTAAAATGAAAAGTATTACAACATGTACTGAATTGTATAAAAACTCCACAGGATTCATAGGTTCATAGGTAAGTACTAGGCTATTGGCCCTAGGGCCTATATAAGTCTAGCCAAAAATGTACCCTGGCTTTCGCCACCCAAGAAAATTATTTTCCTGTGCCCCTGTTGAGCAGAGCCACAGAAGTGACCCCTGGGGTGAATTTCCTATTTCCCATCCAATCATCAAGATTTTTCTTGAAGAGTGCTAATGAGGAGCTCTGTTTGACATAGATAGGTAGTCTGTTCCAGAGTATGGGAAGTCTCTGGGACAGGAATCTATCCCTCCAGCATGTTCTGTTTATTGTGGTGACCAGGTTTAGGTCCCTAGAGCTTGTAGCTTGGAGGGATTGGGATTTCTTTAAGTGGAGCATGTCCAACAGCTCTGGGTTTGACATAGCTTTGTATGTTAGGCAGAGATCGCCTCTGAGTAGGCAATATGCGATGGAGTAAAGCTGGAGTTTTTTGAGATGGTCTGCGTAGGGCATCTGTTTGAGGTCAGTAATCCTCTTTATGAGGTATTTCTGTGGCCTTTCCTGTTGTTGTAGATGTCTTGTGAGGTACATACCAAAAGGGGCATTGTACTCTATAATGGGTCTAATGAGTGATGAGCAGAGGGGAACAATGACCTCTTTTTTTCTGGATGAGAAACCTTTTATGATGAGGTGAGCCACGCTGAAGGATTTCCTGACCTTTGTGGTGATGTGATTATTAAAGGAGAGACTACTGTCCACCTGTGTCCCAAGGTCTCATCACATTTTTGGCATTAAGTAGACTACCAGCTATGTGGTAGTTCATGGGTAAAGAGTTTTTACCAAAGGGGGTGACAATACACTTTTTGGCATTGAGCTTCAGGCCATAGCTTTGACACCAGGCATTTGTATCAGTGAGGCCCTTTTGTAGTATGTCCACATCGTTAGGAGTTTCGATTATGGCTCCTAGTTTGCAGTCATCTGCAAACTTTGTTAGCCAAAGACCTTCTGTATTAGCCTGTACTTCAGAGAAGTAGATACCAAACAGGAGAAGACCCAGGACTGAACCCTGTGGTACTCCACTTGTCACTGGTCTGAAGTCGGATTTGGAGTCCGCTACTTTCACAGTGTGGGTTCTGTCCATGAGCCAGTTGGAAACCCATCTTGTGACATAGGGATTTATACCTAGTTTAGTGAGCTTATCTATAATTCCAGAGTGGGGGATGGTGTTGAAAGCCTTGGCGAGATCTAGATAAGCTGTGTGAACCACTTTACCCTCATCTATGGCTTTGGTGACTGCTTCAAAGAAGTCAATCAGGTTTAGGAGACATGATCTGCCTTTTACAAATCCAAACTGGGTAGGGTCCAGAGTTTGGAGATTACCAATGTTTTTGTTTGAGTTAAATGATGATACATTCCAGCCTTGCAGACCAGGCTCATCAGGTTAATGGGAGGTAGTTCCCGGGGTCCATCGTGGCTCCCCCTTTGTAGAGTGGGATAACCGTCGCGGTGCGCCATTCAATAGGCACAAAGCCTGAGGTAAGGCTATGATTGAACATGGTACTTAGGTAGGGTGCCAGTTCATTTTGTAGTTCATGTAGAATGCAGCCTGGGATATTGTCAGGTCCCATGGATGCTGTGTTCTTGGCTTTGGAGAGTGTGTTTTTTACCTGTGCAGCCGTGATTACAGGAACTTTGCATTCTTCCGGTATAGAGTTGGGCCCTCTAAGGGGTGAGAGGGGGATAAAGTTAGCACTGAATCTATCTGCCAGGATGTTGGCAATATCAGTTGGTTCTGTATATTTAGTGCCATAGTGCTGTAACTCAGAGCAGATCTGAGTGTTGCCATTGAGCTTCTTGACATAGCTATAGAATGCTTTGTGGTTGTCTTTAGAGTCAGTGGCAATTTTGTTTTTGTAACTAGCTTTGGAGGATTTTATGAGGGATCTCAGCTTCTTACTGAGGTTGATCAGGGAGTTCCTCCAGTTATGGGATTTTACTCTTTTTTTGCAACAGTTTCTTTCTTCTGTTGTAGAGTTTGTTTGTGGCAGAGGACCACCAGATTGGCTTCCTTTTTTTGGAGGATAGCATCTTGGTTCTATTGGGCGGCCACGGTGGTGCAGTGGTTAGCATTGCCACCTCACAGCAAGAGGTTCTCTGGTTTGATTCTCAGCTGGGGTGCCTTCTGTGTGGAGTCTGCATGTCCTCCCTGTGGTCGCGTGGGTTTCCTCTGGGTGCTCTGGTTTCCTCCCACATCCCAAAGACATGCAGTAGGTGGATTGGACACTCTAAATTGGCCCTAGATGTGAGTGTGTGTGTGATTTCTGTGGAAGGTTGGGCACCGGGCTGGCAACTCAACACCATAAAACTCCACTGCCAATCATGAGCAGACAGATGATCCACTGTGGTGACCCCTAACTGGGAAAAAGCTGAAAGAAGAAGAAGCATCTTGGTTCTATTAGGGATAGCATGATCCATGCACTCGTGTAAGTGCTTATAAAGTGAATTTGTGTAGGACTCAGCAGTGATACCTCTATTGTCCATCTGCATGGGTGTCATGAAGTTTGCCACTTCTGTCTTAAGAAGTTTGAAGTTGGCTTTGGAAATGTTTTTTTACGGTGGTTTCCCTAATTGAGGGTGGGGGCGGGATGTGGCTGTCCAGGGTGTTTAGCTTGTGGTCGGATCTGACCTCTGGTGTGGAACACCGGTTGCCCATGTTGGTAATGACTAAGTCTAGGATATTGCTGCCCCTGGTGGGGGTGTGAATAAGTTGACCCAAGGTGTTGGAATTTATAAATTCCAGAAAACGTTGAGCAAAATAGTTGGTACATGAGTAGTTTTCCCAGTTGATGGTGGGGTAGTTGAAATCGCCCATTTATTAGGGTGTTGGGTTGTACCCTAATACTTTTCAGTGTATCAAGAAATGAGAAGTGGGAATCCTGGGGCATGGTGGGGGGTCTGTAGCAAGCTACATTTTGGATTGCGGTCTTGCCCAGAGTTAGTTGCACTTGGATAATCTCTGATGCATTAACTGTGCAACTAGACTGGAGGTGTGGATATCCTTAATGAATATTGACACGCCTCCACCTTTAGTGCTTTGTTCCGGGTTAGGTGGCCGAAAGGTGTGGTATGAATTATAGCCTGGTAATGCAGGGGTGCTCTGTGGAGCTTAGAACCAGGTCTCTGTCACTGCACAGATGTCGATGTTCTCCATTTTAAGGAGTGCCTCGAGTGATTCACAAGTGGGATGCACTGATGTGTCACTATATTGGTTTATTTATTTAATTAATAGGTTTATAGGTTCATAGGTGTGTACTAGGCTAATGGCCCTTGGGCCTTAACAAGCCTAGCCCATAGAATTACCCTGGCATCATGCCACCCGACCTTAGTTCCCAGTGCCTCTGTCGAGTAAAGCCACTGGAGTGATTCTGGGGTGAACTTTCTATTTCGCATCCACTTATCAAGATTTCTCTTGAAGAAGGTTAGTGAGGTGCTCTGCTTGACATGTATGGAAAGTCTATTCCATAACATGGGCAGTTTCTGGGTTATGAACCTGTCCCTCCAGCATGTTCTGTTGATTGTTGTAATGAGGTTGAGGTCTCTGGAGTGTGTGGTGTGGAGGGATTGGGATTTCTTTAGATGTAGCATTTCTAACGGAGCTGGGTCAGACATGGCTTTGTAAGTCAAGCAGAGATCACCTCTAACTAGGCAATATGAGACAGAGAATAGTTGGAGTTTTTTTAATCTGTCCATATAGGACAAATGTTTAAGGCCTAGGATCCACTTTGTGAGGTACTTTTGAGGCCTCTCTAGTTGCTGCAGGTGTTTAGTGAGGTACATGCCAAATAGGGTATTGTACTCAATGATTGGCCTAATGAGGGAAGAGTAGAGGGAGACAATGACCTCTTTCTTCCTGGATGCAAAACCCTTAGTAATGAGATGTGCCACATAGAAGGACTTTCTGACCACAGTGGCAATGTGGTGGTAAAAAGAGAGGTTGCTCTCAACCCTGTGTTCCCAGATCTCTTATAATGCCTTCTGTGTTCAGTGTACTAACATCGATGTGGTAATTTATGGGAACTGGGTTTTTCCCCAAAGTGGATGATGACACATTTTTGGCATTGAACTTAAGGCCATGGTTCTGACACCAGTCGTTGGTCTCAGTGAGCCCTTTCTGTAGGATGTCAACATCACTCGGGGAGTTAATAATAGCTCCCAACTTGCAATCATCTGTGAACTTTGTCAGCCAGAGTCCCCTCGTGTTGGCCTGGACTTCAGAGAAGTAGATACCAAACAGGAGGGGACACAGGACTGAACCCTGTGGAACTCCACTCGTGACTGGTCAGCAGTCTGACTTGGAGTCAGCTACTTTCACACTGTGGATTTTACCTGTGAGCCATTTTTTAACCCACCTAGTGATATACAGGGGTTGACGCCTATCTTAGTGAGTTTTTATATGATTCCTGAGTGTGGAATGGTATCAAAGGCCTTGGCCAGATCAAGGAAGGCTGTATGAACCACCTTTACTTCATCCACAGCTTTGGTGACTGACTCGAAGAAGTTGACCTAGTTGAGCAGGCATGAAATACCCTTCACAAAACCGAACTGGGTGGAATCCAGTTTGGAGATTCCCTATATCCTTGTTTGTTAGGTCCATGATGATGCTTTCCATAGCTTTGCATATCAGACTCGTCAGGCTAATGGAGCGATAGTTCATCATCGTTAATAATTTTATTTCTTTATTTAACAGTTTAATAACCAGGTAAGTGAGCTGGTATACTAACCCTTTTCAATCACAATCAGAGTATAAACGTACAGAAAAGATAACATATTAATGAATATAATATGACAATATCACAGAACTAATCAAAAAATATCAAAGTATCATTAAAAATCAATGAAATGTACATGCATATTTAAAATATTTTCATAAGACAATTCAATTTGCAGTTAAGACATCTGTTTACTTAAGACAGTTCCATTTGCAATGTCATATCTATCTTCTTATATAAGACAGTTCCCTTTGACCAAGTCAGCTGCAGTGTATCTACATAGTGTTAGAAATTATAGTATGTAACAGTTTGCAAGGAGTTAGTTAAGCGGTATTACAGATGGATTGTGTTCATCATCTAGCAGTAAGCATATTCCCATACAAGGGAATTTGACCTATCTCTACCTCTCAACATTTGAACATTGTAGGTGGGAGAAACAAAGATATGTACAATATTATTACCTGTGTGAAAATCAACAACCTTTCAACTCATAAAATCCATTAATAGCAGACTACAACATATTTTTTTTCAGTGTGATAAATTAAAGCTTTCTGTAAACACCTACACTTTTGTTGAGAAACAGTTGAGAATCTATGTAGTCCTTGAGTATAAAATCTGTCCTAGTATTTTACCTCTAAATGGAAACTGAGCTAAAACCAGACAGTTTCATATCCCACATAATTTAATAACCCCCATCTGAATTCAGTCTCATGTCATGTGTTTGTCCTGTCAGCTCCACTTTCCACACAAAATACCAAGACACCTCATAGACATTTTCTAGTTTATTAACATGATTCATATGTCTACCAGGAATGAACTCAGCATTGTACAGCTAACAAACTACATACCACTGAAACAGCAGAACACTCCAATTATTCTGAAATGCCTTTCTGACCAGGTTACATACTGACTACTCAGCCAGTCCAGTCTGTATCATTTTAGGCAAGTGGCTCCTCATGGTGCCTTTTTGGCAAACTGATCATTGGCCATGTACAGTGTACTGTATTGCTCTCACCTCTATGTTGTGCTTGGAATAACCCACAAAAGGACAGAGGGGATGAAAAGGTTGGAGGGGGAGGACATGCAGCAACTGTCTAGACTGAGATGGGATGGAGAGAGGATGAAAGCTAAAGCTGTAATTCTGAAATGGTGGCAAAACACACTTGGCAGCAGATTAAATATTGATCACAGTCATTACCTATAGGCTGCCCATTTCAGCTGTGAGATAGCGGACAAAAATATTTGTAGCACGAGTCTCAGTTATCTTTTCATCCTTGCTTTCTCTGTCAAAATACTAAGACACAACTTAGACATTGTGACTGGTTTACTAATATGATATATAAATCCACCTGGGCTAAAACCTCACGTTTGCACTTGTTTCCCACCTTTCCTGTAACTAGTCTAGTCCAGAAACAGATTTGCTGTACCCAGGACTGTTTGTAAAGTTCCAAGCCCCCCAAGCCTTTCTGTGTTGGAGGGAAGCATTCTAGCTTATCAGTGCGAGTGGTAAGCACTAGGTAGCCTATCTACCACAAGATCCAGGTACAGATTCTTAGTTTTACCACTTGAATTTGCTTATTCATGCTCAGCACTTGTTCAGAACTTGTTGTTAGCACTGAATAAGCTACAAATTACTACAGCACTCAACCTTCCTCTTTACTTAGAGGAAAACAGTTTTTGTACTTACTTTCCTCACTTGCTTAGAGAAAAAACAACTCTTATACTCACTTTCCTCGCTTGTCTAGAGGAAAGTAGTTTTTTATTCAGGCATGTCCAAGGGTCATCTCCCAGTGTTCTTGCCTGTCTATTTGATGAATCTAGGAATCTTGGGGCAATGTAGCAATTGCCTCATGTATAAAGACAACCTTCTCCTCCTACCACCCAACACCTCAACCTGTGAGAGATACACTTACCTAGCCAAACTGAAGGTAAAGTTCTCTCCAACCAAGACTGAACTTGACGGTCAAGAGGAGAAGGTAAACACTTGCACCACATCACACAGGCCGACAAAATCCTACACCGACAAAATCCACACATAGAAACACAAAAACATTTGCGGAGGCTCTCAATAATAATCTGCTCAAGCAACAGGGACCTCCAAAGGAGAAACGCAAGCAACCTCCACCCTCCAAAACAACCCAAATGGCACATAGCCCACAGACTCAGTGTGCCAATAAACCACAGCCCATAAGGCAAAACAACGTACCCAACACGCACTAGTCATAGGTGACTCTATAGTCAGGCACACTGATGTCCCACTCATCAGACTAAAAAGGGAGAAGGTTACTGTCAGCTGACTGTCAGGTGGCAGGATCCACCACATAACCCACGGACTCAGGTCACTCCACAACAAGTACAAATATGACTCTGGCATTGTCCATGTTGGTGTGAATGACCTGAGACGTACCTCCCTGGACTACATGAAAAAAGACATGGAAGAGCTCTTTGATCTTGCAGTCCAGGCAGGTATGTCCCTAGCCTTAAGAAGCATCCTGTCATTGCCCAGAATGATACCGCAGTACAAGGACAAAATTATTGACTTCAGCATTTGGCTAAGCTTCTGCTGTCATTCTAAGGGGATCCAGTATCTGTCTGCCTGGGATGACATGGTCGACAGACCACGATGCTTTGCCAGAGATGGCCTGCACCTGTCGCCCGTGGGATTCCGGATACTGGCTAAGGGTCTTGATGCCCCTATAGTGCCTTTTTTAGACAAGGTTCAAATGACAAATTCACCACCGTAACAGGAACAGGCAAGCAAAAACCGAGGGTAATGCTACTCAATGCTAGACATCTAAATCTCAAAATGCACTCACTCGCGGCATTCCTTAAAATGGAGAACATCAATATCTGTGCAGTGACTGAGACCTGGTTCAAGGCTCTAAAGAGCACCCCTGCATTACCAGGCCATAACTTATACCACACTTTTCGGCCATCTAACCTGGACCAGAACACTAAAGGCAGAGGTGTGTCCATATTCATTAAGGATATCCACACCTCCCGGCTAGTTGCGCAGCATAATGCATCCGAGGTTATCCAAGTGCAACTAACTCTGGTCAAAACTACAATCCAAATTGTAGCTTGCTACAGATTCCCCCACCATGCCCCAGGATTCCCACTCCTCTTTTCCTGATATACTGGAAAATATTAGGTTCAACCAAACACCCTAATAATGGGTGATTTCAACTACCCCACAATTAACTGGAAAACTTCTCATGTACCAACTCCTTCACTCAGCGCTTTCTGGAATTCATAAATTCCAATGCCCTGGATCAACTTTTCCACATTCCCACCAGGAGCAACAGTATCCTAGACCTAGTCATTGCCAACATGAGTGACCGGTGTTCCACACCTGGTCAACTACTCATTGGTCAGATATGACCATAAGCTAATCAGCCTCCTTGACTACTCAGAAGTATTAGACTCCCGATCGGTCCTTCCTGATCAAGTGAAAAATCAGTTCCCTTCCCTAATCTTATCAGTAAAAAAACAGTTCCCTATACTAATCTGGTATGTCCAAGGGTCAGTTTCAAGGTTACTCTCCAGTCCAGCTGGTGAATCTAGGAATTTTGAGGCAATGTTACAATTGCCTTATGTACACAGACAACCCTCTCCTCCTTCCAACAAACTCTAATACATGTGATAGATGCAGTTACACAGCCGAACTGGAGGCAGAGCTCTCTCAACCCAAGACTGGCACAGTCAGTCAGGAGGAAAAGGTAACCACCCACACCACAAATCCAGTCTCACACAGACCTATTGCATCTGCATACCCAACACATAAACACACAAAAACATACTCGGAGGCTCTAAATAAAAATCTGCCTAAACAGCAAAGACCTCCTAAGCAGATATCCAAGCAACAGACACCCCTCAACAATACCCACAAATCACATATCTCACAAAATCAATGTGCCTCACAGTCACAGCCCTTAAGGCCAAACAACACACCAAATACACTTGTTATAGGGGACTCTATTGTCCGGCACACTGACGTCCCGCTCACCAGACTGAACAAGGAGAAGGTCACTGTAAGCTGCCTGTCAGGTGCCAGGATCCACCACATAATGCAAGCACTCAGGTCACTCCAAAGCAAGTACAAGTATGACTCCATCATTGTCCATGCTGGTGTGAATGACCTGAGACATACCTCCCTGGACTACATGAAAAGAGACATAGAGGAGCTCTCTGTCCACATAGCCCAGGCTGGTATGACCCTGACCTTGAGTAGCATCTTGCCTCACCAAGAATGATGCCACAGTATAAAGACAAAATGATCAGTTTCAACAATTGGCTAAAGTATTGGTGTCATTCAAAGGGGATCCAGTGTCTGTCAGCCTGGGATGACATGCTCGACAAGCCACGTTGCTTCACTAGGTAAAAGCTGCCCTCTCCAAAGCAAAAAACACAGCATCTATGGGACCGGACGGTGTCCCAGGCTGTGTCTTACATGAGCTCCAAGAAGAACTGAACCCTCACATTAAGTCACTGTTCAAACTTAGCCTTACTACAGGATATGTACCCAAAGAATGGCGTACAGCTACAGTGGTCCCACTCCACAAAGGTGGTGCCACAACGGACCCCGGAAACTATTGCCCCATAAGCCTGACTAGTCTGGTCTGTAAAGCTATGGAGCGTATTATCACGGAACTCATAAAGAAAGACATTGGGAGCCACCAGACACTGGACCCTACCCAATTCGGCTTTGTTAAGGGCAGATCTTGCCTCTTAAACCTAGTTGATTTCTTTGAAACAGTTACCAAAGCCATAGATGAGGGCAAGGTAGTCCACACAGCCTACCTGGACCTCGCAAAAGCCTTCGACAGAATACCCCACTTGGGCATCATAAATAAGCTTACCAGCTTAAATATCAACCCCTATATCACAAGATGGGTTGCAAACTGGCTCAGAGGTGGAACCCACATGGTCAGAATCACAGGTGCCATGTCCGAATCCAAACCAGTTACAAGTGGCGTCCCACAGGGCTCAGTTCTGGGACCGCTCTTGTTCGGTATATACTTCTCTGAGGTTCAGGCTAAAATGGGGGGATTATGGCTGACAAAGTTCACAGATGACTGCAAACTGGGGGCCATAATCGAATCTCCAGCTGACACAAGCATCCTCCAAAAGGGTCTCACAGAGACGAATGCTTGGTGCCAGAGCCACGGCCTCAAGCTAAATGCTAAAACGTGCATAGTCATCCCCTTTGGGAAAAACAAGGTGCCCACAAATTACCACATAGGTGGTAATCTATTAAGTATGGAAGAAGTAATTAGAGATTTGGGGACCAACGTAGATAGTAATCTCTCCTTTGATAATCATGCTGCCAAAGTGGTTAGAAAGACCTTCTATATAGCCCACCTTATCATGAAAGGGTTCACATCTAGATCAAGAGAGGTCATTGTGCCCCTCTACTCGTCACTCATCAGGCCCATAATTGAATACAATGCTCCTTTTGGGATGTACCTTACCCGACACCTGCAGCAACTGGAGAGACCCCAAAAGTACCTCACCAAGAGGATCATGGGCTACAAACAGATGTCCTATGCAGCTCGACTAAAGAAACTCCAGCTCTACTCAGTTGCTTACCGCCTACTCAGAGGCGATCTATGCCTGACGTACAAAGCCATGTCAAACCCAGAATTAATGGACATGCTCCACCTCAAAAAATCCAAGTCCCTTAGAGCTACATGCTCCAGGGATCTAAACCTCAGCACAAAAATAAATAGGACATGCTGGAGGGGCAGATTAATTTCCCAGAGCCGCCCCTCACTCTGGAATAGAATCCCAATTCATGTTAGATATAGCCCCTCGCTGATCCTCTTCAAGCAAAATTTGGACGCGTGGATGGGAAATTGCAAATTCATCCCTGGGATCTCTCCTGTGTCCCTGCTAGACAGAGGCACAGTAAACTAATCTTAAAAGGGTACCTTCTGTGACCTACTTTAGAGGCACAGTAGGCTAATCTAAAAGGGAGGCGGAAGCCAAATACACTCTGGCTAGGCTTAAAAATGCCCTAGGGCAGATAGCCTAGTATCTACCTATGAACCTAAGAACCCTAGAAATCCACATCCTGCCCCCATCAACCATTAAGGAAACCACGGTAAAAAATTTTTCCAAAGCCAACTTTATGCTTCTTAAGACAGAAGTGGTGAACTTAATGACACCCATCCAGATGGACAATACAGTTACGACTGCTGAATCCTACATAAATGTATTCTGTATGCACTTACATGAGTGCATGGATTGTGCTATCCCAAACAGAACGAAGATGCTATCCTCCACAAAAAGGAATCCAATCTGGTGGTCCCCTGCCATAAACAAACTCTACAACAAAAGGAAGAAACTGTTGTAAAAGAGAGTAAAATCCCATGAATGGAGGAGCTCCCTAGTCAGCCCCAGTAAGAAGCTGAGATCCCTTATAAGATCCTCCAAAGCTAACTACGAAAACAAAATCACCACTGATTATAAGGGCAACAGCAAAGCATTCTATAGCTAAGTCAAGAATCTCAATATCAACACCCAAATCTGCTCTGAGTTACAGCACAACGGCACAAAAATTACAGAACCAATTGATATTGCCAACATCCTGGCAAATAGGTTCAGTGCTAACTTTCCCCCCCTATCACCCCCTAAAGGGCCCATATCTATACAGGAAGAATGCAGAGTCCCTGTAATCACATCTATGCAAGTAAAAGCTGCACTCTCTAAAACCAAAAACACAGCATCCATGGGATCCCAGGCTGTGTTTTACACCAACTTCAGAACAAACTGGCTCCCCACCTTACCACCATGTTCAATCATCGTCTCACATCAGGCTTTGTGCCCACTGAATGGGGCACAGAAACAGTTATCCCACTTCACAAAGGGAGAGCCACCACTGATCCTGGATACTATCGCCTGATGAACTTTGTCTGCAAGGCCAAGGAATGTATCATCATGGAACTCATAAACAAAGACATTGGTAACCTCCAAACTCTGGACCCCACCCAGTTCAGGTTTGTGAAAGGCAGATCATGCCTTCTGTACCTGATCGACTTCTTTGAGGCAGTCATCAAAGTCGTAGACGAGGGTAAGGTGGTTCACACAACTTGTCTTGACCTCGCCAAGGCTTTCAACACCATCCCCTATTCTGGAATTATAGCTAAACTCACTAAACTAGGTATAAATCCCTATGTCACAAGATGGGTTGCCATGGTTCACTGACAGAACCCACACTGTAAAAGGTGCAAACTCCAAATCTGACTTCAAACCAGTGACAAGTGGAGTACCACAGGGTTCATTCCTGGGGCCTTTCCTGTTTGCTATCTACGTCTCTAAAGTACAGGCTAACACAGAAGGCCTCTGGCTAACAAAGTTCACATATGACTGCAAACTAGGAGTCATAGTCGAGTCCCCAAATGATGTGGACATCGTACAGAAGAGCCTCATTGAGACCAATGCTTGGTGTCAGAGGCATGGCCTCAAGCTCAGTGCCAAAAAGTGCATTGTCATCTCCTTTGGTAAAAATTCTGTACCCATGAACTACCACATAAATGGCAGTCTACTTAATGTCAAATGTGAATTAGCAGAAGCCTTTCTTTACCTTCTTGGCAGGATTGTGTTGATTGGCTGCTGGCTAGTTGGGGTTGGTTCTTTTGAGTTTTTTTTTTTTTTTTAAAGTTGTCTTAGGTCGTATCTTCTGGTATTTAAGCCCAAACTTTGAGAGGATTTCTGTCTATACACACTAAGCAGAGTGGAGGAGGGGCATTGACTACAACTCTGATCTGAGATATATAACAATAAGTATCCAGTTTTTTGGCTTATTTATACTGGTTAATGCTTCTAACAATTTATATATAGCACATTTTATTGCCTGCTGCATACTTTTTACTGTGTTTTATTGCTATTAACTAGTCTGCATGGGTAACTGATTTGTTTGCAGTTAAAAGCATTCTGTAGAGTCTCCTTGCTCCTTTATCTGTTTAAAAACTTTCATTTTGTGGCTCACTGCTGTGATAAAGATTTATGTAGTGTTTACTGTCTAAAAGAATGTAGGCTAATAGCTTTAGTATTGTTCCCCACCCTCCCTACCTGTTGGTGTCTTGTTGTTATACTTGGTGGCTTTGCAGTTGCCCG
Source organism: Protopterus annectens (assembly GCF_019279795.1). Lineage (NCBI taxonomy): Eukaryota > Metazoa > Chordata > Ceratodontiformes > Protopteridae > Protopterus > Protopterus annectens. Next base: position 35,707,510 of record NC_056734.1, on the reverse strand, counting down.
CCCCTACTGTAAATTTGATCTGGGACACTCCTCCCAGTCTAGTGTTATTAGCTCATTCTACCTAATACAGACAGAACATCTGAGAAGGCCAACCCATTTAGTTTCTTTCCTTCTGTTCCTCCTTCATCCCTTTCTTTGAAAAAATAATTGCCTGAATCTCCTTGTGTTCTGACTGTGCTTCTCAAACATTTTGGAAATATAGAGAATATTTTAGTGCATTTATTAAAACTGTATTTGCCTTAATATTGCTACAACTCAACTAGGTTGCACTGCATCTGAATTGTTTAAGTGTGTTTTTGCTGCTATTCTGGAAGGTTGGGTGCCGGGCTGGCAACTTGACACTGTAAAACTCCACTGCCAATCATGAGTGGACAGGTGATCCACTATGGCGACCCCTGACCAGCAAAAGTCGAAAGAAGAAGAAGAATATACTGTATATGTAGACTAGCTACTTATTCTACTGTATTACGGCATCTTAAATCATTTTTCAGTTGTGCACTTGCCTTGCTTAGTTTAAAAAGTTTTAAATTGCTAATTTTGTAGAGTTTTAATTGTGTTTACTGTTTAGGGCTATACACTCAAGTGTGTTAGCCTTTTCTGTGTTTATTTACTGTATCATTGCATTGTTTAGCCTGTTTTAACCAAAAACAAAAAACAAAAAAAATACTATCTTGCTTGCTCGCTCATTTCCTGCCTTTTCTAGCTAGTATAGTCCAGATTCCAGGCTTTGCTTGTCTCAGGACTTTATTTTCTGTGTTCAGAGCTATCCAGACCTTGCTGTGGTAGAGGAAAGTCCTACTGCTTACCAGTGGGAGTGGTGAGCATTGTACTGCCTAACACTAGAGGAGTGGTTTCCAGCTCTGAAAGTGTAATTTTATTAGCCTTTTTGGGCTGATTTCTATCCCTTTAAACTTTCTGGCTTAAAAATGCATGCATTTGTGCATTTTTCACATCGTGCAGCACCGTGGGGCTACAGTTAAACTAGTCCAGCTGCCAGAAAGTCTGCCCTTCAAATTTTCCCTTAGAACTAGTTGGTTTCTCAGTAGTAGCATAAACATCTGAAACCCTGTGATTAGTACTTGCTCTAGAACCAGTTGGAAAGCACAAGGAAGCCTTAAACTGATACAAGCACACAGCTCTCCTTGTCAATAAGGAGAAATTAATCGTAGGCACTAAACAGCCTATAATTGCAAAGTACCTTACAAAGGTAAGGGAAAACATCTCTTGTACTTTATAAAAAAGCACCTAAAACAGGCATATCCAAGGGTCAGCTTCTGGTGATTTCTCCTGTCTACATAGTGAATCTGGGCATACTAGGGCAATGCAGCAACTGCCTCATGTACACAGGCAACCCTCTCCTCCTACCACCCAGCACTACAACCTGCGAGAGATGCATTTACATAGCCAAACTGGAAGCAAAGTTCTCTCCAGCCAAGATTGTGCTAGACAGTCAAGAGGAGAAGGTTAACACCTGCACTACACCTCAAGCAACACATAGCCCTTTTTAACCCACACCATCAACACCCACACATAGCAACACTAAACCCACATACGCAGAGGCCCTTAACATTAACCTTCCCAAGCAAGAAGGAACTCTGAAACTGAAAAGCAAACAAACACCAGTCACAACCAAGGTGGCACATATCTCACAACACCAGTGTGCCACCCAACAACAGCCCCTAAGGCAAGACAATGTACCCAACACTTTAGTCATAGGTGACCCTATAGTCAGGCACCCTGATGTCCCACTCACCAGGCTGAACAAGGAGAACACTACAGTCAGCTGCCTGTCAGGTGCCAGGATCCACCACATAATGTATGCACTCAAGTCACTCCACAACAAGTACAAATACGACTCTGTCATTGTCCATGTTGGAGTGAATGACTTGAGACGTACCTCCCTGGACTACATGAAAAGAGACATGGAAGAGTTTTTGGATCATGTGGCCCAGGCAGGTATCACAATAGCCCTGAGTAGGATCCTGCCTTCTCTCAGAATGATACCACAGTATAAGGACAAAATGATTGGCTTCAACAATTGGCTAAGCTTCAGGTGTCATTCAAAGGGGATCCAGTATCTGTCTGCCTGGGAAGACATAATCGACAAACCACAATGGTTTGCCAGAGATGGTCTGCACCTGTCACCCCTGAGATTCAGGTTACTGGCTAAAGCACTTGCCACTCCTATAGTGCCTTTTTAGGCAAGGTTCAAAGGACAAAATTACCACTGTAACAGATACAAGCATGCAAAATCTGAAGGTAATGCTACTCAATGCTAGAAGTCAAAACCTCAAAATGCACTCTCTCCAGGTACTCCTAAAAATGCAGGGCATCGATATCTGTGCAGTAACTGAGACCTGGTTCAAGGGTCCAGAGAGCACTCCTGCAATATCAGGCTGCAACTCTTACCATACTTTTCGGCCACCAAACCAAGACCGAAATACTAAAGGTGGAGAAGTGTCCATATTCACCAAGGATACTCACACCTCCAGGCTAGTTGCCCAACACAATGCATCTGAAATTCTCCAGGTGCAACTAACACTAAGTAAGACTGCAATCCAAATTGTAGCTTGCTACAGATCCCCCACCATGCCCCAAGATTTTTACTACACCTTTCTAAATCTACTGGAAAATATTAAGATACAGCCAAATACCCTAATACTGGGTGATTTCAACTACCCTGCAATTAACTGGGAAAACTAATCAGGTACCAACACCCTTTCTCAACGGTTCTTGGAATTCATGAATTCCAACGCCCTGGATCAACTAATCCATTGTCCCACAAGGGGCTCCAATATCCTAGACCTGGTCATTGCCAACATGGGTTATAGATGCTCCATACGATTGGTCACCCCCTCATTGGTCAGGTCTGACCATAAGCAAATCACCCTTGACATCCACATTCCACCCCCACCCCCCAGTAAGGAAACCTCCATAAAAAACTTCTCCAAAGCCAACTTCATGCTACTCAAGTCAGAAGTGACAAACTTCATGACACCCATGTAGACAGGATCTGAAAGTTTGACTGTTGAATACTACATTAAGGCAATGTACAAACACTTCCACTCGTGCATGAATCGCGCCATCCCAAATAGAACCAAGATGTTCTCCAAAAAAGGAAGCCAATCTGGTATTCCCCTGCCATAAACAAACTATACAACAGAAGGAAGAAACTGTTGCAGAAAAGAGGAAAATCCCAGGATGCAAAAAACTCCCTTACCAGCCTCAGTAAGAAGCTGAGATCCCTCATAAAATCCTCCAAAGCTAGTTACGAAAATAAAACTGACAAAGATTTCAAAGACAACCACAAGGCATTGTACAGTTATGTCAAGAATCTAAATGGCAATGCTCAGATCTGCTCTGAGCTACAATGGAATGGCATTAAATATACTGATCCCAAGGATATTGCCAATATCCTGGCAGATCAATTTAGTGCCAACTTCACCCCCTCTTACCCCCTAAATGGCCCATCTCAATGCCAAAAGATTGTCAAATTCCAGTAATCACAGCCACACAGGTAGAAACTGCACTTTCCAAAGCTAAGAATACAGCATACCTGGGACCAGATGGCATCCCGGGCGGTGTACTACATGAACTACAAAATGAACTGGCACCTCACCTAAGTGTCATGTTTAATCATAGCCTCACCTCAGACTTCTTGCTCACTGAGTGATGCACAGCTACAATTATCTCACTCCACGAGGGGGGGATCCACCTTCAATCCCAGGAAATACTGTCCCATCAGTTTGATGAGCCTGATCTGCAAGGGCATGGAACGCATTATCATGGAACTTATAAACAAAGACATTGGCAACCTTCAAACACTGGACCCCACCCAGTTTGGTTTTGTGAAGGGCCGATCTTGTCTCCAGAACCTGATTGACTTCTTCGAATCAGTCTCCAGAGCTGTGGATGAGGGTAAGGTGGTCCACACAGCCTATCTGGACCTTGCCAAAGCCTTCAACACCATCCCCCACTCTGGAATCATAGATAAACTTACTAAGCTGGGCATAAATCCCTACATCACTCAGTGGGTTGCCAACTGGCTTACTGACAGAACCCAGACTGTAAAAGTAGCCGACTCCAAATCCAGCTCCAGACAAGTAACAAGTGGAGTATCTCAGGGTTCAGTCTTGGGAACACTCTTGTTTGGCATCTACTTCTCTGAAGTACAGGCCAACACTAAGGGACTCTGGCTAACAAAGTTTGCAGATGACTGCAAACTGGGAGCCATTACTGAATCACCAAATTATGTAGATATTCTACAAAAGGGCCTTACAGAAACAGATGCTTGGTGCCAGAGACATGGGCTCAAGCTTAATGCCAAGAAATGTATAGTTATCCCCTTTAGGAAAAAACATGTACCCATGAATTACCACATAGGTGGCAGTACACTAAACACTGAAAGTGTGATGAGAGACGTAGGGACACAGGCGGACAGTGGTCTCACCTTTGATAACCACATCACCACAACAGTCAGGAAATCCTTCTATGTGGCACACATCATCACTAAGGGCTTTTCATCCAGAAAAAAGGAGGTCATTGTCCCACTGTACTCATCCCTCAATAGACCCATTATAGAGTACAACACCCCATTTGGAATGTACCTCACAAGACATACTGCCTTTCCAGCTGTTGCAGATGTCTTGTGAGGTACATACCAAATGGGGTGTTGTACTCTATAATGGGTCTAATGAGGGATGAGTACAGTGGGGCAATGACCTCCTTTTTTCTGGATGAAAAGCCCTTAGTAATGATGTCACTCACTAAAAGAATCAGAGGCCTAAAGCAGATGCCCTATTCTGACCATCTAAAAAAACTCCAACTATACTCTGTAGCATATCGTCTACTCAGAGGCGATCTCTACTTAACATACAAGGCCATGTCAAACCCTGAGATGTTAGACATGCTTCATTTAAAGGAATTCCAATCCCTCAGAGCCACACACTACAGGGATCTGAACCTTGTCATCACAATAAAAAAAACATGCTGGAGGGATAGGTTCCTGACCCAGAGACTCCCCATACTCTGAAATAGACTGCCCATACATGTCAAGCAGAGTGCCTCCTTGGCCCTCTTCAAAGGGAACCTTGACAATTGGATGGGAGATAGGAAATTCACCCCGGGGATCATGTCAGTCGCCCTGCTAGACAGGGGTCCAGGGAAGTAAATATTGTGGGAAGAAATATCCAGGGAATTGTTATGACTAGGCTTGTATAGTCCCTAGGGCCGATAGCCTAGTACCAACCTATGAACCTAAGTGACCTTGGGACCCAGGTGGACAGTAGTCTCTCCTTTGATAATCGCATTGCCACAGTAGTCAGGAAATCCTTCTATGTGGCACACCTCATCACTAAAGGGTTCTCATCCAAGAAAAAAGAGGTCATTGTTCCCCTCTACTCGGCATTCATTAGACCCATTTTAGAGTACAATGCCCCTTTTGGAATGTACCTCACAAAACATCTGCAGCATCTGGAATGGCCACAGAAGTCAGAAATAAAAAGGCGTGGTGGCTGGAGAGTAAAAAACTCATTTTTATTATCAGTAAAATAAAATAAATGCATAGTGTAGGTAAGCGCTTTCGAGGTGACCCTTTTCTTCAGACCTTAATAAAGACTTCTACAAACATACTGTTTCAATACAAGTGACAACCAATAAAAACACACAATCAGAATTAATGAGGCAAACCTCTTTTTCACAGAAGAGGTTTTAAAGAGATGGCACTGTTCAGACCAGGTGAAACATAAGCTTTAAAATCAACAATTCATCTAAGCTCTATATATTCAGTTTCATTACTTAAATCTCCTTCTCTTAAGCTCTCATTAATTTTCTGTAAAACCAAGAATTTAAAGTTGTGCTCCCACCACAGCACTAGCACACCTCATAGATGTTGCAACCTGTTCATTAATGTGATACATAACTCTGCAATTAATAAAATAACCATTATAAAACCATCAGACCACACAACTTTAAAAATGCAAATAACATTCCAATTATTCTAAAAGACCCTGTTGACTGGGTTGCCTGATCAGCTGCTCGGTCAGTCTAGTCTGTACCCTTCCAACTAAGTGGCTTCCTTACAGTGCCATCTTGACAAATTGGTCAATGGCCATGTGGAGCATTATGTACCACTTACACTTCCATATTCTGCTTTGGAGTGACCCAGGAAAAGAGTGGGAATGTGTGACACCCCACCTTTGGGTCAGTAATCAAGGAGCCACAATCCTCAACACTGGCACCTGTGGGAAAGGTTCACTGTGAGGATAGCAGGTACACACACAGTATCTCCAGATTCTGCTTTCTACATCACACACAACCAAGCAGAATTTCACTTAAGAGCACACAGGGAACACAGTCAGTCTGGGGGCTGGTTCCTCTCTCTTTCTTCAGGTCCCCATTGACACTTCCCACTGGCGCAGCTATAGAGTTGAGATCTCAGCTGAGTGTCCAATCCAAGACCTTCAGCATCTTCTCTGTCCAACCACTTTGTGCCCCAGCCCAAGTAGCTGACACATACTCTTAAATATTTGATTTACATACACACACACACACACACACACACACACACACACACACACACACACACACACACACACACACACACACACACACACACACACACCTGGGAAAGGCTGGCACAGGTTTACTAGCTATGTCCCCTCTGCCCAAACTACAAGATAACTACCACTGCCACCAGACACTCCTGCCATATACATTAAGACCCTTACAAGGGTGCCAATATACTGAGTGAAATTAATATTAATACAAATGGTAGTCTGACCAAGAGCAAAGCTATTAGAAGTGGCCCACACCGTGTCACCAAACAAATATGCAAATACTCTCAAAACTTAAATATCTCTACAAAGATCAGCCACAATGAAATGTTTAAATATATTTAATAATAAATAATAAAAGAACAAGACAATACTAAATATATATTCAAAGTGACACCAAAGTTCAAAATCACAGGATTTTTTTTAAATAACACTGAAGAACAAACTCAGATGTAAATAAAGAAAAACAATGCCTAATTAAGCTTCAGTATATTCCTGACTGAATCTAAGAGAATTACTATTCTCTACTTACTTAACAGAGCAAGGCAGATGATCTGGTGAATGGTCCTTTTTGTTATCAGGACCAAAACAGAATACAGCATGTTCAGACTTACTAAGAGACTTCTCAAAATAATATCTAAAATATTACTTCTGGAATGGCTTACAGATTGACATCACTTCTAGTCATCTGACTTCTACTTCCCATGCAAGCCCCCATTGCTGGAAGCTGGCAGGATTTAGCACCTACCTCTAAACATACACACACAGCCTTTTGCTCAGATCTGTGGCAGATGCTGGAAGTCATAAAATAATTTCATACTTCCACGCTTCCAGAGTAGTAATTAGTTCACCCCAAAGACAATTCAGAAAGCTTTCTAGTACAGACCTTGTGTCTCTGGCTGCATTGAAACCTGTGAGATAGCATCTTTATGGCCTAACTTGTAAAGTGATTTAATTTCAGATATATTTTAAAGTTTACTGGTCTGAGGTTAACCTCCTATCTTCCAGTTTCTTCTGTTAAAACATATACTTTTAAACAGTTACAATAGTGCATGTACATTTCTGTTCTCTCCAGTAGGGCACACTGTGGAAACATTTCAAAGACAAACACTTTACAAATACCTTTTCAACACAAACATCAGTACAAATCAGTTTGATATACACATGACATGCAGTTCTAATATGTTTGTAACACAAGAATCTTGTATAAATCAGTTTGATATTCACAAATGACATAATTATTTCAAAATTCCAGCTAGCTGTGCTTGCAGTACCTCTTATCATCACAGGATGAATTAGAAATGAGCAAGGCAATGCAACAACTGCTCACTAGGCTGCCACCAAGCAGCCTGCCTGCACCCCTTTCTTCCACATCATGTGAAACAAACCCACAGTCATAGTACCAAAAACATGACACCAATAAATAGATGTAGCCGTGTGGCTTATTGAAATGATAAAGTTAAATCAAACCAAAATCAGAGAAGTCTGCCCATAAACCATAAACTAGCTGTCTCTTTATAGGTAAATCACAATGTTCAAAACAGGGTTGGAATGATTCAATCCATGATTTAAATATTTCAAAATTGCTAATTACTGTGCAGGATAAGCTCATGACAAAATTAATGCTGGGACAACAGAGAATCAGGCTCATAAAAGGCCCAGCAATAATGGCTAGCAGATCAATATGTCTCTAGCTCCACAAGAAAGTAACCGATGCTTAAGTCTTCCAAATGTCATTAACTATTACAAATAAATGGGAAAGATTAGCTGACCATTTTCCCCATAACCAGATATAAATCTGACAATAAGAAGACCCTATTCTTATCTTCAAAATCTGTGCATATTACTTCATAAATATGATGATCCAATAACTGATTTGAACCTGCTTGATAGACCCCAGCTCTGGTGGCAACCTACCACATGGAAGAGTATAGCAAATCAACTCACAGATTACCTGAAAATAACTAACTAAATAAATAAATAAATAAATTAATTAATTAATTAATTAATTAATTAATTAATGAACAAACAGGATAACAGTGTAGGAAGCCATCTAATGCAACAAGAGTGTACAACAGGGCTATCTCCTTGACTTCTCAAAGGACTTATGCTTAGGTAAGAAGGGTCAAAACCAAGGTCTGATCTGCAGAAAGGCATGTGATGCAAAACGTAAACATTACACCCAGTGAGTGAGTGAAACATTATGTAAACAGATATATTAGAAAAGGGGTTAACTACTTTCACTATGGTAAATTAAACTAAACTGTACCAGCTACTGTGGTTAAAAGACTTAAAAGAATAAAAACGGGAAAAATAGCACTGAGTAAAGGGTAATCATAACTGACCAAGAAGTGCAGGAGAACAAGACCCATTTGGTAAATCTTTGGTCTCACTATACCCTACCACAACTTGCTGCAGCAATACAGTTGGGGGATCAGCTTTAACCTACCAATTAGTCACCTAATGTGATAAAACTCCATAGTGCATAAGTAAAATAATCTATTAAAATTCCTTGGACCTGTTGTCCAGCAAATTTAAAAGTCTTACCCCATGGGCATCTCAGATTGAATCATGCCTTAGTTTCTGTTCCAAACTAATAAGAACAGGTTGTGCTACTTAACCCAAAGACAAGATCAGCAGTAACCAAAGCTAGATTGACCAAACTTCCCTCACTTAAGGGAAGCTTAATAAAAATGTCTAAAAATCCTAACGACAATTTCTGAGGTATTTAGCATGAAGGAGTCCACAAATTACACACAAAAAAATTCATAATCATCCCCAGTACAACTTCATCTAAATCTATGAGGGATGGCTTACACCTCTGGGAATAACTGTGGTGATATACTGGCTGGAGGCAAGGACAAAGCGAAACCTTAACATGTGCTTGGCTGAGACCAATAAACCATTTAAAATGTGTGGTAGGAGATAACATAAAAGTGGCCCAAAAGCAAAAGGCCAGGAAGATACTTGATTGGAATCTGAAAAAAAAAAAACTCAAACTATGGAAAGAATGCAGCATCTTGGTAGCCATGAAGCTTGAGAAAATATTAAACACTGAATACCTAATAAATTAAATCAAATCTTGATGGTATGTATAAACCTTTAAAAACCTTGAGGCCATGATGCTTTTGACCACCAACCCAAAAATGAAAAATTACATAAAATAACATTCCTGTCCAGCAGCGCTAACATACAAGCAAAATTCTAAGGAACTGCCCCACTTTCCAAGTGACTAAATTCATATGAATGGCTGTTAAATTGCATGATGTAAGGCTCATGTTTTAAAGCTTAATCTAAAAGGTTAGTTGAAGTATAACGGTCCTCACTTAGGATATAACAAGGAAGAGACAAATAATGGCCTGAGAATGTACCCTACCCAATGGCAAGAAATATTTTTACATACATTCCTGGCCTGACATCACACCTTAATAAGTAGCCTGTGCCCAGCTACCATCAGGCCGTAAATCATTCATATAGTGGAACTTTATTGCTTAGTAGAGCTGTACTCTTTAACTATTATAAAGCTGTTCTAAATTTTTGAAATTGGTAGATGCCACCATATACCCAGAAAATGGCCATGTGAAATTAACCACAGCCCTATAAGTACATGACTAGGACTGTTTTAGTACTGGACACTAGAGAAAGTAAAAATGGAAATTTCCCTACAATTTACCAAGCCAGAATCGTAAATTGTTGATTGATCAGTATGGTATCATCCAAAGAGAAATATTACACTCTAATGTACTACCTGAAGACACCACAATTAACTAATGCTATATTTAAGTTGAAAGTGATGAGTTAGTCAAAATACTGCCAACAACTAATGGAAAAGAAAAGGGGTTATCAAATTGCTCTATTAAGTACCCACGCAGTACAAAATTCTTGCACTATAACCATCTACCTTTACAGAAGATAAAACCGTAAGACTAGAAGGTGAGGTCCTAAAAGTGATAGTAAAGCTGATGTCAACAATTGCACTAATTACTTTGTCTTGCTGATCAGAATAATCTTTTAAGAAATCATAGAAGAAACAGTTTTAATAAAGGAGTAGTGCACAGTCCAACCCGGAAATACAAAATAAACAAATCCTCCTGTTAACTCCTCAAAAAAACAGAATTTTACCCAAGTCCTACTCTAAGGAAAAATTGTAAATTACAGCTATTATCACTATCTTTATAACATCTTTAACAATTGGCTGCATACCCCTACAATGAGAAGCATAGGTGTATATCACCACAAAGGACATTCAACATTAACTATGTTCAATGCCTAAACAAGCCTGACATTTCCAAGCTACTGGATCTCCCTGTTAAAGGAAATAAATCCTGGACCCATCGTCCAGCACCCCTAATTAAATCAGTGCACCACTCATCCTACTTGTGTGCTTGCTGACGACATTAGGTTCCCTACCATTTGTTTATGCAAAAACTGAGAGAATCACCGAATTAAAGAATGAGAGCTGTCAATAAATGACTCATTAAGGTATAGCTAATTAAAGTTCCTATCAATGAATCAGACAAAAAAAAACATAAGCCTTTCTTACTTGTGCACTTAGGGTCTGGGTGTCACTTCAGTGGTAACGATAATCTAGAGCCAATTTTTACATCACCAGGTGGCTAATTGTTGGTCCCCCTAGTTAATACTTGAGACCGGAAAAACACTGAAATGGCAGTATCCTGAAATCCAAACCACATGTAACCCAAAATGACAATTTGTCTTTTACTTTGCTTTTTTGTGTTTATATATATATATATATATATATATATATATATATATATATATATATATATATATATATATATATATATATATATATATATATATATATATATATATATATATATATATATATATATATATATATATATATATATATGTATATTTCTCCTGACATGAGAAAAACATGCTTGAACGCCATTATAATTAAACTCTGAATAACGGACCCAAATAACTTTTTGAAGAATAATACAAATTGCAGGTACCAGGGGTCCATACTTTGATATGTTAAAATGTACCTAATAAAGGGGATTACCACCTAAGAAATGAAGGAAGAGGGTAATCATACTTTCAGTGTAAAAAAAGATTATATATGCTTATATTTAAAAGAAAACACTAAGCAGTGTGATGCAGTGGGCATTATGATTTGAAATTATTATTTTAAATTAAAACATTTTGCTCATTTGAGGACTTCAGAAGTGAAGTTGTTAATAAGTACTTGTAATGGTCTACCTATCTCATTTATTTCACTTTGTAAGCAGAGTATTCCACATTTAAAGATTAAAAGGGTGAAATAAACTTCCTTATTTAACATTTTTCCTTTTTTATATGATACACCAAATAAGCATAAATAACCACACTTCTAAAGGATACCTCAGTGCAGGGATCAATCCTCATTTTAATTTTTCAAAATTCCATGTTTCTAATGGTTACACATTGAAAGTGTCAGTTCTCCATTCATTGTTAATGATTTCTTTTTAAATTATATCCATGATAATAATAATGAGTTATATTAATTAACCAACATATTTTTAATAAAATGACACATTTTGACTATCCTGTGATCTTCCTTTATGTTTTTTTTAGCAAACTATTTGTGTCCCACATTTTGCCCATTTGTTCCACATTATAAGTATTAATGTTCCACATTTTGTAGAATAGAAGGTTGAGATCTATGCAAATAATTGCTCTCAAAAATTCTTCCCTGGTAAGTTATGAAAATATTGACCAAACTGCTACTACCTAAACTGAAATAAAATACTGATCACTTAATAGTAAGATAATTAATAGCCAACAGATGTTTAACTGTTAATACTAGTGTAAAACACAAATAATATAATAAATTTAAATTCTGAGCCAAATAACAACTTATTAAATTTAAGATAGCTCACTAGTTAGGAAGATTGAAAACTGAAACACTGGCCTGCCGTCATGAAAGAATAGAGACTTAATGGAATCCAAACAGGGACTAATTATAAAACTCTTGCAACTTGTACTTATTGGATCTAACTAATTTACTGCCCAACACACAGAGACTAATTATAAACTCCTGCAATTTTTACCTATTGGATCTTATTAATTTACTGCCCAACAGACTGCATTCAGTTCTATTACCGGAATGCAAGATGATGGCCTCCATTGCATTTCTTCTAGCACAGCACTATATCTCTGTATTGCCCTCAACTAAAAATCACCAGTACAAAGGCCACCTAGTACTCATTAATAAAAATAAACCTACTGCTCCTTGAATATAATCCTAAACTAATATACATTCATTGCAAACAGTTTCTTATTCTGGCAGTCTTCCATCCATGTAGCCAAACAATTCCCTGTACAAACATTGCTATCAGAAAAATCTAAAAACGATCTTATCAAGTTTGAATATCTTTGTCCAAAGTGTTTCTTTCATTGGGTAAATTAGTTAAAACAGGTGAGATTCATGCTTACCCAGGGTCAGCACAGCTGTACTCCCAATACACTAATAACCATTCCAAACCTGCTAGAAATAAAGTCCTCTGAATTATCTGCCTAAATACATTCACCCTAAATAATAAATGGGAAAACTTTAAAGTTTGTTAATAAAAGAACCCCCACCACCACAAACATCCATCTTTTCCATTACAGAAACCTGGATGAAGGATGACATTTGCCCATCAGACTTCATTAATGATAATTATATCATACCCAATGATAACAGATCTGATATGACATGTGGTGATGGAGCTTTCTATACTATTTAAAAAGAACTGTACCTTCAACAGAATTGTTATACACAAATCTCATACTAAAGACAACAAGAGCCTCAACTGTTTTTTCAAACATATCACCCTTGGAGGTCACTCCTATCTCTGGATATAGTACGTCTTTATTCCTATTCAATTCATAGCTCTGCTTTTTCAAAATACATTGCTAAAAATGCTTCTAGATTGGATCAAGAAAAAACACTTTCCTAATGAGTGACTTCAAACCCAGTTTTACAGGTACAGACTCAACTCACTTTAACAATAAGTTGCAACAGCCCAACATAGCTTAAATAACACAATCACCTACCAGACCGAACACAAACAAATGGAAAAATCTCAACTCTAGATCTGATAATTGCTAATATACAACACAGATGCCTTCATGCCAAGATAATACTTAATGCCCTAAGTGACCATTCACCTGTTAAATCTCTTTGGTCCTTCCATACTCCAAATATCCTCCACAATAATTTCAGGTCATCATTTCCAAGTTATACAACACCTGACCTCAAAACAGTACTTTTACAGTTTGACCGATCCTTCCACAGCCTTACATCTTTTCTTCTCAGTTCTTTCAATAATTCAAAATGTTCTGTTCCTCAACACAAAAAGAAGGCACAGGGGACAGGTGTGTCCCAGACTAACTTCAAAGATTAAAGACAAAATGAGACCCAAAGATGAGGTCCGGAAGGCCTGGAAAACAGACGACCATAATGCACACCTGCACCAAACCTACCTTGATCTTAGAAAATAAGTAAGACTTGTAACTAACTCAGCCAAAGGTACTTACTTTAAACATAAACAAGAAGACAACTGTTGTAAACCTGAGCAATTCTGGAGAGAAATAAAGTAACTGATAGGTGCCTATCCAACTCATAACAATCTATCATGCATCCGCCAAGCTCTCCTTCTTTGCTGATGATTATGTACACTTCCAAAAGAGTCCCATTAGCAACATAACTAACAACCTTATTCCACAAGATCCTCCAGTGGACAATCTTGCTTACGCATCTCCCATTCTACTTTATTCACTATCACCCCATGCTGCTGCCTTTTATTTTGCACACATAACTTGTTTGGGATCATCTACGCCTACATTTCTGATGATGGGTTGTCGCCGACTCCCTCACGACTCGCTGCGCACTTAAAAGAGCGAAGTCTCTTATGGGCTGAGCTTACTATATCGTTATTCAAACCTAATCCCTACTCGAGAAACTAAGGGATAAAGGTACATAATTCTCCAGGCTACATCCCATTTTTCTAAAACTGGCTTCAGGCAATACTACTAACTCTCTTACACATATCTCTTCAATCTTACACTAATTTCAGCATCTGTACCATCTCCTTTCAAGCACATGTGGATTGTCACATTAACTAAATTCCATTCTCCCAAAGAAATGCAGGGTTATAGGTCCATTTCTAATCATCACCCTATCACTAAAATATTTGAAAAAAATCCTGTATAAATGACTACTAAAACATATTAACAACTATGGATTTGCTGTTTGATGTGCAGTATGGCTTCCAAACTCCTTCAGCCCTTTAATATCCCTATTAACTGCAACTGACAGCATTCACTGTGCATTAAATGAAGGTCACATAGCTGTAGATCTGTTTGTGGACACAACAAGAGCCTTTGACAGATTAAAATTTGGTGTAAACATAATCCAGTGATACAAAATTAACCTAGAGAATAGACTATTCCAGGTTTATTTGAACAATACTTTCTCATCTATTGGACTTTGCACAAAGGTGTACCTCAGAGATCTGTTACTGAATCACTGATATTCTCCCATTTGTCAATGACCTTCCCCTTGAAATGGCACACCTAAAGCTGGTCATGTATGCAGATGACTCCTACTTTTGGCTTTTCCCAGTTAGGGGTCACCACAGTGGATCACCTGTCCACTCATGATTGGCAGTGGAGTTTTACAGTGTCAAGTTGCCAGCCCGGCACCCAACCCTCCACAGAAGGCACACACACTCATGCCTAGGGCCAATTTAGACTGTCCAATCCACCTACATCATGTCTTTGGGATGTGGGAGGAAACTGGAGCATCTGGCGGAAACCCATGCAACCACAGGGAGGACATGCAGACTCCACACAGAAGGCATCCCAGCCAAGGATCGAACCAGAGAACCTCTTGCTGTGAGGTGGCAATGCTAACCACTGCACCACCGTGGCCGCCCTGGTCATGTATGCAGATGACATACTTCTAAAAGCCAGCAATAACCACAGCAACCTTGAAAGCAAGCTACAAAAATACTTCAACCAATTATGCTGATAGTCACAGTCTAAAAGACTGCTTATTAACCTCAAGGAAACAAATGTTTGATTTTCACTACTACCAAAATAATCTAACATTTCTCTCAATCGTATGGGTATCAGTATACTGAACACTAATGAAAATAAATATTTAGGCCTGATGTTGGACCCAGTTCTCTCCTTTACAAAAGACAGAGACACTGCTCAATTGAAACTTTGTAGCAGGATCACTCATATCTCCTCGAGCACAAGTTTCAATTGTCCATAACATACTATTACCTAAATTAACATATGGAATTCCCTTTCTGGTCTTACACTCAGCCCACAGTCCCCCTAGAACACAAATGATAGAGAAAACAATCTGTGCATTTATGCTGGTAACATCTACTTCAACACTTTAAAGTGCTAGAAATCACAGTGTGGCTCACCATGAATGGGAGGCCTTCCTTTCTTTAGCTCATAGATATTTGTAGAGCCAAAACAATTACATTCCCCTCCATTAAACAGGAAACTTCCAATTCAAGGGACTGTATCAGTTGACGCCCACCTTTTAAAACCACAATAGGTGTGAGGGCCTTTTCAAGAGTAGGACCAGCAACCAGGAACCACTTGACATCAAACATCAAAAATCAAGAGTCCACGGAAACCTTTTAAAAATCCCTTAAAGAGCACCTATCCTCTGAGTCTGCTTGTGAATGTTTTTATGACAGTGGGTAACACTGCTAAATTAAATATCTGTTAGCTCCACAGAAATCTTAATTGTATATACTTTACAGCTTGGACATTTTATCTTGCTACTGTATGTTTTCCATATGCACTATAAGCAGTTGAACATATGTAAATTTATTTACCAATAGGGTTGCCACTTTTCATCATGGCTAAAACTGGAGTAAAGCCACACAACCCGCATCACCAGTAACCCCGCATGTCCCACCACCTCTCCCGCCCACATTCTGCCCATTTTGTGATGTCACAATGACATCGCCCATCACAGAACGCCCTCTTTTTCCATTCCTGCTACCTGTTTTCGGCTGATTTACTATGCTTTTCTGTAAAAAAGCATAGTAAGTCAGCCGATTTACAAACTCCGATAGTCTGTTTCCTTTTTGAAACAAGAATACCAGAGTTTGTATAGTGTTTTCCAGACTACCAGAGAATCAGTTTGATTTCTGGATAGTCCGCAAAACAAATGGAGGGGTGGCAACCCTATTTACCAATGTCTTTCTAGTAATAGCCAGGGCCAGTGTTAGCATTTTGGGGGCTTCCAGCAAATGTCAAGTTGGGGGCCCCCTAGGCACTTTCAGTCTAAGTATCACCCTGGCACTGCCACCCCTCCTAAGCAACCTTTTATTTCATACTGCAGACTTTTAGGATTAATGCACACAGGCTGACCTGTAGCTACAATGCACTTACATTACAACAGGCCTGTATACCACACTATGTTGGCCCATCTTACAAAGGAACATTCACAGTTACTTGCATTTAGCTGGAACAATGATACATTACAACAACTCTGTGAACAGGGCTAGACTTAGGTGAAATGGCACCTTAGACACTGTCTAATGTTTCAGCCCCCCTCCCACACGCACATCCTGCAGTGTTCCCCACATCATGCACAATACTTTTTTCCCCTTTTTTCACATTTTGCATTACTCTTCAACTTTTTCAAGAAGCTATAACTTGTATACTGTGATGTGCATTTTAAAGTTTTGTTTTCTTTTTATACAGCCTTTTCATCCAGTGATTGATTGAACAGAAATTATGATTAAGGAAAGAGATTCAACATTGCTGTTCAGCTTTAGTTTTCCTTACATCCTTTCAACACACCTTTTCTGACCAAGACAGCGCAGTAATAATTTAGGAAATAACTGAATTAAGCTGGTGCCCCCAGAAGCCATAGGGGTTATAGATGATCTGAGACGCATTTTAGAGCAGTTTCCCAACTTTTTAATACTAAACAAAAATCAGTCTTATTTTTTTTCTTTCAAGGAACACCTATGTTGTGTCGAGGCTTAATGTTCAAGGCTGACAAAATATACCTCACAATAAACTAACGAGACAGTTGTTGGGATATATAGCCTCAGTTCCTATCTGGGAATATTGCCTGCCTCTCTGACCCCCAGAAAAGAGAATCACTGCCTATGCATCGCTCTGGTGGTAGACTGTGATGAAAGCAATGGCTCAAATTGCCACAGTTATGTATTTCAAATGACTGCTGACATAGATATAAATAGCATGCCTCCTCACTCCTCCCCTGTAACCCCCTAAGGCAGCCGCTTGTATATGTGCCTAATGTATGACTGTGAGGAAAGGGTGAAAAATAATGATTACAGTAATGTATTCTACTTTGCTGCTAGACAGTACACTGCCCCTACACAAGCTATAGTAACCTTTTTTGTACACCTCTTGAGGTCTTTAAGACAAGTAAAAAACAATGACAACACTGTCCCCAGTCCAAACACAAGTTATAATGACCTTCTGTGCACACCTCTAAGGTTTAACTGTGATGCAAATTTAAGACATAATAACCATACAACCCCCCCCCCACACACACACACACACACACACACATAACCTACAGCAACTTTCTGTACACACATCACAGTTGGGCTGATTTTAGAATGGATGCAGTTGACAGCAGAGGACATTATCAGCTTTATCCTAACAGGGTTACATCTCAGCTCTTATCAGGCAAAAGAAGGTAATCAGGAAATTAATACATTTTTTTCTCATTTTTCTCCAACCAGCAACAGCTTTAGTGGGTCCCTACAGAGTCAAGGATGATCAAGGCAGCCTCGCTGTATCCATTTGTACAGTCTGGGGAGTGGGGGCCACTAGACTTCTAGAAGATTTAAGTGTCTGAATGTTCTGTAATATATTTTATGCCTTACTTTTAAAATGTAATTACTTATTAGCTGCATTTTTATTGATACCCAGAAGAATAATGTATGTGTTTTGGCATTACTGGGTGTGTGCATAGATAAAAAATCTGTGATATTTTATATACACACATACACACACACACATATATATATATATATATATATATATATATATATATATATATATATATATATATATATATATATATATATATATATGTATTACACACACACAAGCCATAGCAATGCTAGATTTGTACTTATTCCAGCAAATAGCAATACAGTGTGCAGCAGTGCCACACCAGATCATTGACTGCTGTTTAGCATTACCAAGTAGCAGCTGAGTTAAATCATTTTTATTTACCTCATTGTGGAGTAATGCATACCTGTCACTTTCCCTGATTTCAATTACCTTTCCTGATTTTGCCTCATAATTTTGCTCTGTCCTTTACAAAAAGTTTGATTTGTTAGCAAATCACTCAGGATTACAGACAGTCAATAAATCCAGAGTGTTATGCTTATTACCCCAAAATGCATGTTGATGCAAAAAGTGTTATTCTATTAACTTTTTAATTGAATTAGAATATTTAAAACATGCTCCTAATGTTGAGCTTTTATTCTGCTTTTATTATTGGCATTGCACAAAATTCTTCAGCAAAAAAGTTTGAGAGTTACAGTATTTGTTTTTCTGATAGTATTTATAAAACTCCCTGAAAGAGAAAACCATCCCACATTTAGATCAGTCACTCTGGGCTGCTGATCTCTCTGGTGCGTACCTTGCTTATGTGCATTATAAGCTTCAATCTAACAGGGTAATATTACAGCCCTATTCAGGTTAAAGAGCATAATCAGGAAATTAGTACATTTCCCCTCATTCTTCCACAACCAACAGCAGCTTTTGTGGGCCCCCACACAGTCTGGTATGATTATGGGGCCCCCCTGCAGCCACAGGTATTGCAAGTACCTAAAATGAGCTATTTTGTTAGTTTTAGTGAAGAATGACCACTATGCCTGGGGCACTAGGTCAATGATAAAACATCTAATGGAATTGTAGAGCCTGTTACTGGATAAAACGCAATGTTACTGTAGCCAGATATATCTTTCTTTCAATTTTGAAGGGGAAATATTATTATCACTCTTTTGGTTTATTAAGTATATAGAATTGCTGTACTAGTTTTTTATTGGTTCAACAGACATGTTACAAAATATCAAGATAAGATAACTTGCTGTGGTTGGGAGCCCCCAGGAACAGGGGGCCCCCAGCGACCGCAGGGTTCGCTGGTACCTAAAGCCGGCTATGGTAATAGCTAAATATATATTGCTGTACCACATGTATTTAACTGTTTATTCTAATTTACTTCTGTACTCTGTCTTCATGCATCATGTTTCTTTTTTTTTATGCATCACTTGTGATACCCCGTTCATGACTGAAAAGTGTTAATGGGTCAGTTCACTCACCTGTTATCAAATGGAAATAAATCAATAAATAAATAAGTAAACATAAATAAATAATGAGGCACTCATTTGACTCCATAAGATATTAATGTGGAATTATATACAGACAAATGAGAGACGTGCAACCCCATAGACTACCCTCTGAAATTACTGAACATTAAATTCATAGGTGCTACAAAATCTCAGTTCCTTATTAATAATGGCTCAATCTTACACAAATATTCTAACACCTGAATTAATAGAAAATGCCTAAATAAATAATATATTATTAGGATACATCTATGTACTATCTCTGATAAATTAAGCATCTGGCAAGGGAACTAATTGAACTGC